>NW_027511000.1:0-29151 GCF_048772815.1 Callospermophilus lateralis | reverse complement strand
TTTTAGGTTTCACTCTGTTTTCTCCTATATAGATAGATGTGTTTGGAACTCTAAATGAAACACGGTTTGTGCTAGCTCTTTGAAATTTGACAAAATAAAGTAGTTTTAGGTTCTGTCTCTATTGTTTGTTTCCTCTTGAAGCAGCCCTACCTAGAGACTGCCTAAATACACTTTCATTGGAAAGGTGTGCCAAGCGTCCAAAAGTACTGGTTTTCTTAAATCTCAGCAAACATTTTTTCACCCAATCTTGATGATTCTCTGTGGTAGTGATCAGTTCACTAAGTCCACTTGGCTGCCCAATTTTCACTCTTCTAGGTTGAAGCGTTCGTTTCCAGTAAGAGTTTGAATTTTTAGGTTTCACTCTGTTTTCTCCTATATAGATAGATGTGTTTGGAACTCTAAATGAAACACGGTTTGTGCTAGCTCTTTGATAATTGACAAAATAAAGTAGTTTTAGGTTCAGTCTCTATGGTTTGTTTCCTCTTGAAGCAGCCCTAACTAGAGACTGATTAAATACACTTTCATTGGAAAGGTGTGCCAAGCGTCCAAAAGTACTGGTTTTCTGAAATCTCGGCAAACATTTTTTCACCCAATCTTGATCTTTCTCTGTGGTAGTGATCAGTTCACTTAGTCCAATTGGCTGCCCAATTTTCACTCTTCTAGGTTGAAGCGTTCGTTTCCAATAAGAGTTTGAAATTTTAGGTATCACTCTGTTTTCTCCTACATAGATAGATGTGTTGGGAACTCTAAATGAAACACGGTTTGTGCTAGTCTTTGAAAATTGAGAAAATAAACTAGTTCTAAGTTCTGTCTCTATGGTATGTTTCCTCTTGAAGCAGCCCTAAGCAGAGACTGCCTAAAGACATTTTCATTCCAAAGGTGTGCCAAGCGTCCAAAAGTACTGGTTTTCTAAAATCTCGGCAAACCTTTTTTCACCCTATCTTGATGAGACATTGTGCTAAAGATCAGTTCACTAAGCCCAATTCGCTGCCCAATTTTCACTCTTCTAGGTAGAAGCGTTCGTTTCCAGTAAGAGTTTGAATTTTTAGATTTCACTCTGTTTTCTCCTATATAGATAGATGTGTTGGGAACTCTAAATGAAACACGGTTTGTGATAACTCTTTGATAATTGACAAAATAAAGTAGTTTTAGGTTCTGTCTCTATGGTTTGTTTCCTCTTCATGCAGCCCTAACTGGAGACGGCCTAAATACACTTTCATTTGAAAGGTGTGCCAAGCGTCCAAAAGTACTGGTTTTCTGAAATCTCGGCAAACATTTTTTCACCCAATCTTGATGATTCTCTGTGGTAGTGATCAGTTCACTAAGCCCTCTTGGCTGCCCAATTTTCACTCTTCTAGGTTGAAGCGTTCGTTTCCAGAAAGAGTTTGAATTTTTAGGTTTCACTCTGTTTTCTCCTTTATAGATAGATGTGTTGGGAACTCTAAATGAAACACGGTTTTGTGCTAGATCTTTGAAAATTGACAAAATAAAGTAGTTTTAGGTTCTGTGTCTATGGTTTGTTTCCTCTTGAAGCAGCCCTAACTAGAGAATGCCTAAATACACTTTCATTGGAAAGGTATGCCAAGCGTCCAAAAGTACTGGTTTTCTGAAATCTCGGCAAACATGTTTTCACCCAATGTTGATGATTCTCTGTGGTAATGACCAGTTCACTAAGTCCACTTGGCTGCCCAATTTCCACTCTTCTAGGTTGAAGCGTTCGTTTCCAGTAAGAGTTTGAATTTTTAGGTTTCACTCTGTTTTCTCCTATATAGATAGATGTGTTTGGAACTCTAAATGAAACACGGTTTGTGCTAGCTCTTTGAAATTTGACAAAATAAAGTAGTTTTAGGTTCTGTCTCTATGGTTTGTTTCCTCTTGAAGCAGCCCTACCTAGAGACTGCCTAAATACACTTTCATTGGAAAGGTGTGCCAAGCGTCCAACAGTACTGGTTTTCTGAAATCTCGGCAAACAGTTTTTCACCCAATCTTGATCTTTCTCTGTGGTAGTGATCAGTTCACTTAGTCCAATTGGCTGCCCAATTTTCACTCTTCTAGGTTGAAGCGTTCGTTTCCAGTAAGAGTTTGAATTTTTAGATTTCACTCTGTTTTCTCCTATATAGATAGATGTGTTGGGAACTCTAAATGAAACACGGTTTGTGCTAGTCTTTGAAAATTGAGAAAATAAACTAGTTCTAAGTTCTGTCTCTATGGTTTGTTTCCTCTTGAAGCAGCCCTAAGCAGAGACTGCCTAAAGACATTTTCATTCCAAAGGTGTGCCAAGCGTCCAAAAGTACTGGTTTTCTGAAATCTCGGCAAACCTTTTTTCACCCAATCTTAATGAGACATTGTGGTAAAGATCAGTTCACTAAGCCCAATTGGCTGCCCAATTTTCACTCTTCTAGGTTGAAGCGTTCGTTTCCAGTAAGAGTTTGAATTTTTAGATTTCACTCTGTTTTCTCCTATATAGATAGATATGTTGGGAACTCTAAATGAAACACGGTTTGTGATAACTCTTTGATAATTGACAAAATAAAGTAGTTTTAGGTTCTGTCTCTATGGTTTGTTTCCTCATCATGCAGCCCTAACTGGAGACGGCCTAAATACACTTTCATTTGAAAGGTGTGCCAAGCGTCCAAAAGTACTGGTTTTCTGAAATCTCGGCAAACATTTTTTCACCCAATCTTGATGATTCTCTGTGGTAGTGATCAGTTCACTAAGCCCACTTGGCTGCCCAATTTTCACTCTTCTAGGTTGAAGCGTTCGTTTCCAGTAAGAGTTTGAATTTTTAGGTTTCACTCTGTTTTCTCCTATATAGATTGATGTGTTGGGAACTCTAAATGAAACACGGTTTGTGCTAGCTCTTTGAAAATTGACAACATAAAGTGGTTCTGAGTTCTGTCTCTAAGGTTTGTTTCCTCTTGAAGCAGCCCTAAGCAGAGACTGCCTAAAGACGTTTTCATTGGAAAGTTGTGCCAAGCGTCCAAAAGTACTGGTTTTCTGAAATCTCGGCAAACTTTTTTTCACCCAATCTTGATGAGACATTGTGGTAATGATCAGTTCACTAAGCCCACCTGGCTGCCCAATTTTCACTCTTCTAGGTTGAAGGGTTCGTTTCCAGTAAGAGTCTGAATTTTTAGGTTTCACTCTGTTTTCTCCTATATAGATAGATGTGTTGGGAACTCTAAATGAAACACGGTAATTGCTAGCTTTTTGAAAATTGAAAAAAAAAAAGTAGTTCTAAGTTCTGTCTCTATGGTTTGTTTCCTCTTGAAGCAGCCCTAGTAAGAGACTGCCTAAAGACATTTTCATTGGAAAGGTGTGCCAAGAGTCCAAAAGGACTGGTTTTCTGAAATCTCGGCAAACATTTTTTCACCCAATGTTGATGATTCTCTGTGGTAATGACCAGTTCACTAAGTCCACTTGGCTGCCCAATTTTCACTCTTCTAGGTTGAAGCGTTCGTTTCCAGTAAGAATTTGAATTTTTAGGTTTCACTCTGTTTTCTCCTATATAGATAGATGTGTTGGGAACTCTAAATGAAACACGGTTTGTGCTAGCTCTTTGAAATTTGACAAAATAAAGTAGTTTTAGGTTCTGTCTCTATGTTTTGTTTCCTCTTGAAGCAGCCCTACCTAGAGACTGCCTAAATACACTTTCATTGGAAAGGTGTGCCAAGCGTCCAAACGTACTGGTTTTCTTAAATCTCGGCAAACATTTTTTCACCCAATCTTGATGAGACATTGTGGTAATGATCAGTTCCCTAAGCCCACCTGGCTGCCCAATTTTCACTCTTCTAGGTTGAAGCGTTCGTTTCCAGTAAGAGTTTGAATTTTTAGGTTTCACTCTGTTTCTTCCTATATAGATAGATGTGTTTGGAAGTCTAAATGAAACACGGTTTGTGCTTGCTCTTTGAAAATTGACAAAATAATGTAGTTTTAGGTTCTGTCTCTATGGTTTGTTTCCTCTTGAAGCAGCCCTAACTAGAGAGTGCCTTAATACACTTTCATTGGAAAGGTGTGCCAAGCGTCCAAAAGTACTGGTTTTCTTAAATCTCGGCAAACCTTTTTTCACCCAATCTTGATGATTCTCTGTGGTAGTGATCAGTTCACTAAGTCCACTTGGCTGCCCAATTTTCACTCTTCTAGGTTGAAGCGTTCGTTTCCAGTAAGAGTTTGAAATTTTAGGTATCACTCTGTTTTCTCCTATATAGATAGATGTGTTGGGAACTCTAAATGAAACACGGTTTGTGCTAGGTCTTTGAAAATTGAGAAAATAAAGTAGTTCTAAGTTCTGTCTCTATGGTTTGTTTCCTCTTGAAGCAGCCCTAAGCAGAGACTGCCTAAAGACATTTTCATTGGAAAGGTGTGCCAAGCGTCCAAAAGTACTGGTTTTCTGAAATCTCGGCAAGCCTTTTTTCACCCAATCTTGATGAGACATTGTGGTAATGATCAGTTCACTAAGCCCACTTGGCTGCCCAATTTTCACACTCTATGTTGAAGCGTTCGTTTCCAGTAAGAGTTTGAGTTTTTAGGTTTCACTCTGTTTTCTCCTATATAGATAGATGTTTTGGGAACTCTAAATGAAACACGGTTTGTGCTAGCTCTTTGAAAATTGACGAAATAAAGTAGTTCTAAGTTCTGTCTCTATGGTTTTTTTCCTCTTGAAGCAGCCCTACCTAGAGACTGCCTAAATACACTTTCATTGGAAAGGTGTGCCAAGCGTCCAAAAGTACTGGTTTTCTGAAATCTCGGCAAACATTTTTTCACCCAATCTTGATGAGACATTGTGGTAATGATCAGTTCACTAAGCCCACTTGGCTGTCCAATTTTCACACTCTACGTTGAAGCGTTCGTTTCCAGTAAGAGTTTGAAATTTTAGGTTTCACTCTGTTTTCTCCTATATAGATAGATGTGTTGGGAACTCTAAATGAAACACGGTTTGTGCTAGCTCTTTGATAATTGACAAAATAAAGTAGTTTTAGGTTCTGTCTCTATCTTTTGTTTGCTCTTGAAGCAGCCCTAACTGGAGACTGCCTAAATACATTTTCATTGGGAAGGTGTGCCAAGCGTCCAAAAGTACTGGTTTTCTGAAATCTCGGCAAACATTTTTTCACCCAATCTTGATGAGACATTGTGGTAATGATCAGTTCACTAAGCCCACTTGGCTGTCCAATTTTCACACTCTACGTTGAAGCGTTCGTTTCCAGTAAGAGTTTGAATTTTTAGGTTTCACTCTGTTTTCTCCTATATAGATAGATGTGTTGGGAACTCTAAATGAAACATGGTTTGTGCTAGGTCTTTGAAAATTGAGAAAATAAAGTAGTTCTAAGTTCTGTCTCTATGGTTTGTTTCCTCTTGAAGCAGCCCTACCTAGAGACTGCCTAAATACACTTTCATTGGAAAGGTGTGCCAAGCGTCCAAAAGTACTGGTTTTCTGAAGTCTCGGCAAACATTTTTTCACCCAATCTTGATGATTCTCTGTGGTAATGATCAGTTCACTAAGTCCTCTTGGCTGCCCAATTTTCACTCTTCTAGGTTGAAGCGTTCGTTTCCAGTAAGAGTTTGAATTTTTAGGTTTCACTCTGTTTTCTCCTATATAGATAGATGTGTTTGGAACTCTAAATGAAACACGGTTTGTGCTAGCTCTTTGAAATCTGACAAAATAAAGTACTTTTAGGTTCTGTCTCTATGGTTTGTTTCCTCTTGAAGCAGCCCTACCTAGAGACTGCCGAAATACACTTTCATTGGAAAGGTGTGCCAAGCGTCCAACCGTACAGGTTTTCTTAAATCTCGGCAAACATTTTTTCACCCAATCTTGATGAGACATTGTGGTAATGATCAGTTCACTAAGCCCACCTGGCTGCCCAATTTTCAGTCTTCTAGGTTGAAGCCTTCGTTTCCAGTAAGAGTTTGAATTTTTAGGTTTCACTCTGTTTTCTCCTATATAGATAGATGTGTTTGGAACTCTAAATGAAACACGGTTTTTGCTAGCTCTTTGAAAATTGACAAAATAAAGTAGTTTTAGGTTCAGTCTCTATGGTTTGTTTCCTCTTGAAGCAGCGCTAACTAGAGACTGCCTAAATACACTTTCATTGGAAAGGTGTGCCAAGCGTCCAAAAGTACTGGTTTTCTGAAATCTCGGCAAACATTTTTTCACCCAACCTTGATGATTCTCTGTGGTAGTGATCAGTTCACTAAGTCCACTTGGCTGCCCAATTTTCACTCTTCTAGGTTGAAACGTTCGTTTCCAGTAATAGTTTGAATTTTTAGGTATCACTCTGTTTTCTCCTATACAGATAGATGTGTTGGGAACTCTAAATGAAACACGGTTTGTGCTAGGTCTTTGAAAATTGAGAAAATAAAGTAGTTCTAAGTTCTGTCTCTAAGGTTTGTTTCCTCTTGAAGCAGCCCTAAGCAGAGACTGCCTAAAGACATTTTCATTTGAAAGGTGTGCCTAGCGTCCAAAAGTACTGGTTTTCTGAAATCTCGGCAAACCTTTTTTCACCCAATCTTGATGAGAATTGTGGTAATGATCAGTTCACTAAGCCCACTTGGCTGCCCAATTTTCACTCTTCTAGGTTGAAGCGTTCGTTTCCAGTAAGAGTTTGAATTTTTAGGTTTCACTCTGTTTTCTCCTATATAGATAGATGTGTTGAGAACTCTAAATGAAACACGGTTTGTGCTAGCTCTTTGATAATTGACAAAATAAAGTAGTTTTAGGTTCTGTCTCTATCTTTTGTTTGCTCTTGAAGCAGCCCTAACTGGAGACTGCCTAAATACACTTTCATTGGAAATGTGTGCCAAGCGTCCAAAAGTACTGGTTTCTGAAATCTCGGCAAACATTTTTTCACCCAATCTTGATGATTCTCTGTGGTAGTGATCAGTTCACTAAGCCCACTTGGCTGCCCAATATTCACTCTTCTAGGTTGAAGCGTTCGTTTCCAGAAAGAGTTTGAATTTTTAGGTTTCACTCTGTTTTCTCCATTATAGATAGATGTGTTTGGAACTCTAAATGAAACACGGTTTGTGCTAGATCTTTGAAAATTGACAAAATAAAGTAGTTTTAGGTTCTTTGTCTATGGTTTGTTTCCTCTTGAAGCAGCCCTAACTAGAGACTGCCTAAATACACTTTAATTGGAAAGGTGTGCCAAGCGTCCAAAAGGACTGGTTTTCTGAAATCTCGGCAAACATTTTTTCACCCAACCTTGATGATTCTCTGTGGTAGTGATCAGTTCACTAAGTCCACTTGGCTGCCCAATTTTCACTCTTCTAGGTTGAAACGTTCGTTTCCAGTAAGAGTTTGAATTTTTAGGTATCACTCTGTTTTCTCCTATACAGATAGATGTGTTGGGAACTCTAAATGAAACACGGTTTGTGCTAGGTCTTTGAAAATTGAGAAAATAAAGTAGTTCTAAGTTTGTCTCTAAGGTTTGTTTCCTCTTGAAGCAGCCCTAAGCAGAGACTGCCTAAAGACATTTTCATTGGAAAGGTGTGCCTAGCGTCCAAAAGTACTGGTTTTCTGAAATCTCGGCAAACCTTTTTTCACCCAATCTTGATGAGACATTGTGGTAATGATCAGTTCACTAAGCCCACTTGGCTGCCCAATTTTCACTCTTCTAGGTTGAAGCGTTCGTATCCAGTAAGAGTTTGAATTTTTAGGTTTCACTCTGTTTTCTCCTATATAGATAGATGTGTTGAGAACTCTAAATGAAACACGGTTTGTGCTAGCTCTTTGATAATTGACAAAATAAAGTAGTTTTAGGTTCTGTCTCTATCTTTTGTTTGCTCTTGAAGCAGCCCTAACTGGAGACTGCCTAAATACACTTTCATTGGAAAGGTGTGCCAAGCGTCCAAAAGTACTGGTTTCTGAAATCTCGGCAAACATTTTTTCACCCAATCTTGATGATTCTCTGTGGTAGTGATCAGTTCACTAAGCCCACTTGGCTGCCCAATTTTCACTCTTCTAGGTTGAAGCGTTCGTTTCCAGAAAGAGTTTGAATTTTTAGGTTTCACTCTGTTTTCTCCATTATAGATAGATGTGTTTGGAACTCTAAATGAAATACGGTTTGTGCTAGATCTTTGAAAATTGACAAAATAAAGTAGTTTTATGTTCTTTGTCTATGGTTTGTTTCCTCTTGAAGCAGCCCTAACTAGAGAATGCCTAAATACACTTTCATTGGAAAGGTGTGCCAAGCGTCCAAATGGACTGGTTTTCTGAAATCTCGGCAAACATTTTTTCAACCAATCTTGATGATTCTCTGTGGCAATGACCAGTTCACTAAGTCCACTTGGCTGCCCAATTTTGACTCTTCTAGGTTGAAGCGTTCGTTTCCATTAAGAGTTTGAATTTTTAGGTTTTACTCTGTTTTCTCCTATATAGATAGATGTGTTGGGAACTCTAAATGAAACACGGTTTGTGCTAGCTCTTTGAAAATTGACAAAATAAAGTAGTTCTAAGTTCTATCTCTAAGGTTTGTTTCCTCTTGAAGCAGCCCTAAGCAGAGACTGCCTTAAGACATTTTCATTGGAAAGGTGTGCCAAGCGTCCAAAAGTACTGGTTTTCTGAATTCATGGCAAACGTTTTTTCACCCAATCTTGATGAGACATTGTGGTAATGATCAGTTCACTAACCCCACTTGGCTGCCCAATTTTCACACTCTACGTTGAAGCGTTCGTTTCCAGTAAGAGTTTGAATTTTTAGGTTTCACTCTGTTTTCTCCTATATAGATAGATGTGTTGGGAACTCTAAATGAAACATGGTTTGTGCTAGGTCTTTGAAAATTGAGAAAATAAAGTAGTTCTAAGTTCTGTCTCTATGGTTTGTTTCCTCTTGAAGCAGCCCTACCTAGAGACTGCCTAAATACACTTTCATTGGAAAGGTGTGCCAAGCGTCCAAAAGTACTGGTTTTCTGAAATCTCGGCAAACATTTTTTCACCCAATCTTGATGATTCTCTGTGGTAATGATCAGTTCACTAAGTCCTCTTGGCTGCCCAATTTTCACTCTTCTAGGTTGAAGCGTTCGTTTCCAGTAAGAGTTTGAATTTTTAGGTTTCACTCTGTTTTCTCCTATATAGATAGATGTGTTTGGAACTCTAAATGAAACACGGTTTGTGCTAGCTCTTTGAAATCTGACAAAATAAAGTACTTTTAGGTTCTGTCTCTATGGTTTGTTTCCTCTTGAAGCAGCCCTACCTAGAGACTGCCGAAATACACTTTCATTGGAAAGGTGTGCCAAGCGTCCAACCGTACAGGTTTTCTTAAATCTCGGCAAACATTTTTTCACCCAATCTTGATGAGACATTGTGGTAATGATCAGTTCACTAAGCCCACCTGGCTGCCCAATTTTCAGTCTTCTAGGTTGAAGCCTTCGTTTCCAGTAAGAGTTTGAATTTTTAGGTTTCACTCTGTTTTCTCCTATATAGATAGATGTGTTTGGAACTCTAAATGAAACACGGTTTTTGCTAGCTCTTTGAAAATTGACAAAATAAAATAGTTTTAGGTTCAGTCTCTATGGTTTGTTTCCTCTTGAAGCAGCGCTAACTAGAGACTGCCTAAATACACTTTCATTGGAAAGGTGTGCCAAGCGTCCAAAAGTACTGGTTTTCTGAAATCTCGGCAAACATTTTTTCACCCAACCTTGATGATTCTCTGTGGTAGTGATCAGTTCACTAAGTCCACTTGGCTGCCCAATTTTCACTCTTCTAGGTTGAAACGTTCGTTTCCAGTAAGAGTTTGAATTTTTAGGTATCACTCTGTTTTCTCCTATACAGATAGATGTGTTGGGAACTCTAAATGAAACACGGTTTGTGCTAGGTCTTTGAAAATTGAGAAAATAAAGTAGTTCTAAGTTCTGTCTCTAAGGTTTGTTTCCTCTTGAAGCAGCCCTAAGCAGAGACTGCCTAAAGACATTTTCATTTGAAAGGTGTGCCTAGCGTCCAAAAGTACTGGTTTTCTGAAATCTCGGCAAACCTTTTTTCACCCAATCTTGATGAGAATTGTGGTAATGATCAGTTCACTAAGCCCACTTGGCTGCCCAATTTTCACTCTTCTAGGTTGAAGCGTTCGTTTCCAGTAAGAGTTTGAATTTTTAGGTTTCACTCTGTTTTCTCCTATATAGATAGATGTGTTGAGAACTCTAAATGAAACACGGTTTCTGCTAGCTCTTTGATAATTGACAAAATAAAGTAGTTTTAGGTTCTGTCTCTATCTTTTGTTTGCTCTTGAAGCAGCCCTAACTGGAGACTGCCTAAATACACTTTCATTGGAAAGGTGTGCCAAGCGTCCAAAAGTACTGGTTTCTGAAATCTCGGCAAACATTTTTTCACCCAATCTTGATGATTCTCTGTGGTAGTGATCAGTTCACTAAGCCCACTTGGCTGCCCAATATTCACTCTTCTAGGTTGAAGCGTTCGTTTCCAGAAAGAGTTTGAATTTTTAGGTTTCACTCTGTTTTCTCCATTATAGATAGATGTGTTTGGAACTCTAAATGAAACACGGTTTGTGCTAGATCTTTGAAAATTGACAAAATAAAGTAGTTTTAGGTTCTTTGTCTATGGTTTGTTTCCTCTTGAAGCAGCCCTAACTAGAGACTGCCTAAATACACTTTAATTGGAAAGGTGTGCCAAGCGTCCAAAAGGACTGGTTTTCTGAAATCTCGGCAAACATTTTTTCACCCAACCTTGATGATTCTCTGTGGTAGTGATCAGTTCACTAAGTCCACTTGGCTGCCCAATTTTCACTATTCTAGGTTGAAACGTTCGTTTCCAGTAAGAGTTTGAATTTTTAGGTATCACTCTGTTTTCTCCTATACAGATAGATGTGTTGGGAACTCTAAATGAAACACGGTTTGTGCTAGGTCTTTGAAAATTGAGAAAATAAAGTAGTTCTAAGATCTGTCTCTAAGGTTTGTTTCCTCTTGAAGCAGCCCTAAGCAGAGACTGCCTAAAGACATTTTCATTGGAAAGGTGTGCCTAGCGTCCAAAAGTACTGGTTTTCTGAAATCTCGGCAAACCTTTTTTCACCCAATCTTGATGAGACATTGTGGTAATGATCAGTTCACTAAGCCCACTTGGCTGCCCAATTTTCACTCTTCTAGGTTGAAGCGTTCGTTTCCAGTAAGAGTTTGAATTTTTAGGTTTCACTCTGTTTTCTCCTATATAGATAGATGTGTTGAGAACTCTAAATGAAACACGGTTTGTGCTAGCTCTTTGATAATTGACAAAATAAAGTAGTTTTAGGTTCTGTCTCTATCTTTTGTTTGCTCTTGAAGCAGCCCTAACTGGAGACTGCCTAAATACACTTTCATTGGACAGGTGTGCCAAGCGTCCAAAAGTACTGGTTTCTGAAATCTCGGCAAACATTTTTTCACCCAATCTTGATGATTCTCTGTGGTAGTGATCAGTTCACTAAGCCCACTTGGCTGCCCAATTTTCACTCTTCTAGGTTGAAGCGTTCGTTTCCAGAAAGAGTTTGAATTTTTAGGTTTCACTCTGTTTTCTCCATTATAGATAGATGTGTTTGGAACTCTAAATGAAATACGGTTTGTGCTAGATCTTTGAAAATTGACAAAATAAAGTAGTTTTAGGTTCTTTGTCTATGGTTTGTTTCCTCTTGAAGCAGCCCTAACTAGAGAATGCCTAAATACACTTTCATTGGAAAGGTGTGCCAAGCGTCCAAAAGGACTGGTTTTCTGAAATCTCGGCAAACATTTTTTCAACCAATCTTGATGATTCTCTGTGGCAATGACCAGTTCACTAAGTCCACTTGGCTGCCCAATTTTGACTCTTCTAGGTTGAAGCGTTCGTTTCCAGAAAGAGTTTGAATTTTTAGGTTTCACTCTGTTTTCTCCATTATAGATAGATGTGTTTGGAACTCTAAATGAAATACGGTTTGTGCTAGATCTTTGAAAATTGACAAAATAAAGTAGTTTTAGGTTCTTTGTCTATGGTTTGTTTCCTCTTGAAGCAGCCCTAACTAGAGAATGCCTAAATACACTTTCATTGGAAAGGTGTGCCAAGCGTCCAAATGGACTGGTTTTCTGAAATCTCGGCAAACATTTTTTCAACCAATCTTGATGATTCTCTGTGGCAATGACCAGTTCACTAAGTCCACTTGGCTGCCCAATTTTGACTCTTCTAGGTTGAAGCGTTCGTTTCCAGTAAGAGTTTGAATTTTTAGGTTTTACTCTGTTTTCTCCTATATAGATAGATGTGTTGGGAACTCTAAATGAAACACGGTTTGTGCTAGCTCTTTGAAAATTGACAAAATAAAGTAGTTCTAAGTTCTATCTCTAAGGTTTGTTTCCTCTTGAAGCAGCCCTAAGCAGAGACTGCCTTAAGACATTTTCATTGGAAAGGTGTGCCAAGCGTCCAAAAGTACTGGTTTTCTGAATTCATGGCAAACGTTTTTTCACCCAATCTTGATGAGACATTGTGGTAATGATCAGTTCACTAACCCCACTTGGCTGCCCAATTTTCACACTCTACGTTGAAGCGTTCGTTTCCAGTAAGAGTTTGAATTTTTAGGTTTCACTCTGTTTTCTCCTATATAGATAGATGTGTTGGGAACTCTAAATGAAACATGGTTTGTGCTAGGTCTTTGAAAATTGAGAAAATAAAGTAGTTCTAAGTTCTGTCTCTATGGTTTGTTTCCTCTTGAAGCAGCCCTACCTAGAGACTGCCTAAATACACTTTCATTGGAAAGGTGTGCCAAGCGTCCAAAAGTACTGGTTTTCTGAAATCTCGGCAAACATTTTTTCACCCAATCTTGATGATTCTCTGTGGTAATGATCAGTTCACTAAGTCCTCTTGGCTGCCCAATTTTCACTCTTCTAGGTTGAAGCGTTCGTTTCCAGTAAGAGTTTGAATTTTTAGGTTTCACTCTGTTTTCTCCTATATAGATAGATGTGTTTGGAACTCTAAATGAAACACGGTTTGTGCTAGCTCTTTGAAATCTTACAAAATAAAGTACTTTTAGGTTCTGTCTCTATGGTTTGTTTCCTCTTGAAGCAGCCCTACCTAGAGACTGCCGAAATACACTTTCATTGGAAAGGTGTGCCAAGCGTCCAACCGTACAGGTTTTCTTAAATCTCGGCAAACATTTTTTCACCCAATCTTGATGAGACATTGTGGTAATGATCAGTTCACTAAGCCCACCTGGCTGCCCAATTTTCAGTCTTCTAGGTTGAAGCCTTCGTTTCCAGTAAGAGTTTGAATTTTTAGGTTTCACTCTGTTTTCTCCTATATAGATAGATGTGTTTGGAACTCTAAATGAAACACGGTTTTTGCTAGCTCTTTGAAAATTGACAAAATAAAATAGTTTTAGGTTCAGTCTCTATGGTTTGTTTCCTCTTGAAGCAGCGCTAACTAGAGACTGCCTAAATACACTTTCATTGGAAAGGTGTGCCAAGCGTCCAAAAGTACTGGTTTTCTGAAATCTCGGCAAACATTTTTTCACCCAACCTTGATGATTCTCTGTGGTAGTGATCAGTTCACTAAGTCCACTTGGCTGCCCAATTTTCACTCTTCTAGGTTGAAACGTTCGTTTCCAGTAAGAGTTTGAATTTTTAGGTATCACTCTGTTTTCTCCTATACAGATAGATGTGTTGGGAACTCTAAATGAAACACGGTTTGTGCTAGGTCTTTGAAAATTGAGAAAATAAAGTAGTTCTAAGTTCTGTCTCTAAGGTTTGTTTCCTCTTGAAGCAGCCCTAAGCAGAGACTGCCTAAAGACATTTTCATTTGAAAGGTGTGCCTAGCGTCCAAAAGTACTGGTTTTCTGAAATCTCGGCAAACCTTTTTTCACCCAATCTTGATGAGAATTGTGGTAATGATCAGTTCACTAAGCCCACTTGGCTGCCCAATTTTCACTCTTCTAGGTTGAAGCGTTCGTTTCCAGTAAGAGTTTGAATTTTTAGGTTTCACTCTGTTTTCTCCTATATAGATAGATGTGTTGAGAACTCTAAATGAAACACGGTTTGTGCTAGCTCTTTGATAATTGACAAAATAAAGTAGTTTTAGGTTCTGTCTCTATCTTTTGTTTGCTCTTGAAGCAGCCCTAACTGGAGACTGCCTAAATACACTTTCATTGGAAAGGTGTGCCAAGCGTCCAAAAGTACTGGTTTCTGAAATCTCGGCAAACATTTTTTCACCCAATCTTGATGATTCTCTGTGGTAGTGATCAGTTCACTAAGCCCACTTGGCTGCCCAATATTCACTCTTCTAGGTTGAAGCGTTCGTTTCCAGAAAGAGTTTGAATTTTTAGGTTTCACTCTGTTTTCTCCATTATAGATAGATGTGTTTGGAACTCTAAATGAAACACGGTTTGTGCTAGATCTTTGAAAATTGACAAAATAAAGTAGTTTTAGGTTCTTTGTCTATGGTTTGTTTCCTCTTGAAGCAGCCCTAACTAGAGACTGCCTAAATACACTTTAATTGGAAAGGTGTGCCAAGCGTCCAAAAGGACTGGTTTTCTGAAATCTCGGCAAACATTTTTTCACCCAACCTTGATGATTCTCTGTGGTAGTGATCAGTTCACTAAGTCCACTTGGCTGCCCAATTTTCACTCTTCTAGGTTGAAACGTTCGTTTCCAGTAAGAGTTTGAATTTTTAGGTATCACTCTGTTTTCTCCTATACAGATAGATGTGTTGGGAACTCTAAATGAAACACGGTTTGTGCTAGGTCTTTGAAAATTGAGAAAATAAAGTAGTTCTAAGATCTGTCTCTAAGGTTTGTTTCCTCTTGAAGCAGCCCTAAGCAGAGACTGCCTAAAGACATTTTCATTGGAAAGGTGTGCCTAGCGTCCAAAAGTACTGGTTTTCTGAAATCTCGGCAAACCTTTTTTCACCCAATCTTGATGAGACATTGTGGTAATGATCAGTTCACTAAGCCCACTTGGCTGCCCAATTTTCACTCTTCTAGGTTGAAGCGTTCGTTTCCAGTAAGAGTTTGAATTTTTAGGTTTCACTCTGTTTTCTCCTATATAGATAGATGTGTTGAGAACTCTAAATGAAACACGGTTTGTGCTAGCTCTTTGATAATTGACAAAATAAAGTAGTTTTAGGTTCTGTCTCTATCTTTTGTTTGCTCTTGAAGCAGCCCTAACTGGAGACTGCCTAAATACACTTTCATTGGACAGGTGTGCCAAGCGTCCAAAAGTACTGGTTTCTGAAATCTCGGCAAACATTTTTTCACCCAATCTTGATGATTCTCTGTGGTAGTGATCAGTTCACTAAGCCCACTTGGCTGCCCAATTTTCACTCTTCTAGGTTGAAGCGTTCGTTTCCAGAAAGAGTTTGAATTTTTAGGTTTCACTCTGTTTTCTCCATTATAGATAGATGTGTTTGGAACTCTAAATGAAATACGGTTTGTGCTAGATCTTTGAAAATTGACAAAATAAAGTAGTTTTAGGTTCTTTGTCTATGGTTTGTTTCCTCTTGAAGCAGCCCTAACTAGAGAATGCCTAAATACACTTTCATTGGAAAGGTGTGCCAAGCGTCCAAAAGGACTGGTTTTCTGAAATCTCGGCAAACATTTTTTCAACCAATCTTGATGATTCTCTGTGGCAATGACCAGTTCACTAAGTCCACTTGGCTGCCCAATTTTGACTCTTCTAGGTTGAAGCGTTCGTTTCCAGTAAGAGTTTGAATTTTTAGGTTTTACTCTGTTTTCTCCTATATAGATAGATGTGTTGGGAACTCTAAATGAAACACGGTTTGTGCTAGCTCTTTGAAAATTGACAAAATAAAGTAGTTCTAAGTTCTATCTCTAAGGTTTGTTTCCTGTTGAAGCAGCCCTAAGCAGAGACTGCCTTAAGACATTTTCATTGGAAAGGTGTGCCAAGCGTCCAAAAGTACTGGTTTTCTGAATTCATGGCAAACGTTTTTTCACCCAATCTTGATGAGACATTGTGGTAATGATCAGTTCACTAACCCCACTTGGCTGCCCAATTTTCACATTCTAGGTTGAAGCGTTCGTTTCCAGTAAGAGTTTGAATTTTTAGGTTTCACTCTGTTTTCTCCTATATAGATAGATGTGTTGGGAACTCTAAATGAAACACGGTTTGTGCTAGCTCTTTGAAAATTGACAAAATAAAGTAGTTTTAAGTTCTGTCTCTATGGTTTGCTTCCTCTTGAAGCAGCCTTACCTAAAGACTGCCTAAATACACTTTCATTGGAAAGGTTGCCAAGCGTCCAAAAGTACTGGTTTTCTGAAATCTCAGCAAACATTTTTTCACCCAATCTTGATGATTCTCTGTGGTAATGATCAGTTCACTAAGTCCACTTGGCTGCCCAATTTTCACTCTTCTATGTTGAAGCGTTCGTTTCCAGTAAGAGTTTGAATTTTTAGGTTTCACTCTGTTTCTTCCTATATAGATAGATGTGTTTGGAACTCTAAATGAAACACGGTTTGTGCTAGCTCTTTGAAAATTGACAAAATAATGTAGTTTTAGGTTCTGTCTCTATGGTTTGTTTCCTCTTGAAGCAGCCCTAACTAGAGAGTGCCTTAATACACTTTCATTGGAAAGGTGTGCCAAGCGTCCAAACGTACTGGTTTTCTTAAATCTCGGCAAACATTTTTTCACCCAACCTTGATGATTCTCTGTGGTAGTCTTCAGTTCACTAAGCCCACTTGGCTGCCCAATTTTCACTCTTCTAGGTTGAAGCGTTCGTTTCCAGAAAGAGTTTGAATTTTTAGGTTTCACTCTGTTTTCTCCTTTATAGATAGATGTGTTGGGAACTCTAAATGAAACAAGGTTTGTGCTAGATCTTTGAAAATTGACAAAATAAAGTAATTTTAGGTTATGTGTCTATGGTTTGTTTCCTCTTGAAGCAGCCCTAACTAGAGACTGCCTAAATACACTTTCATTGGAAACTTGTGCCAAGCGTCCAAAAGTACTGGTTTTCTGAAATCTCGGCAAACATTTTTTCACCCAATCTTGATGATTCTCTGTGGTAATGACCAGTTCACTAAGTCCACTTGGCTGCCCAATTTATACTCTTCTAGGTTGAAGCGTTCGTTTCCAGTAAGAGTTTGAATTTTTAGGTTTCACTCTGTTTTCTCCTATATAGATAGATGTGTTGGGAACTCTAAATGAAACACGGTTTGTGCTAGCTCTTTGAAAATTGACAAAATAAAGTAGTTCTAAGTTCTGTCTCTAAGGTTTGTTTCCTCTTGAAGCAGCCCTAAGCAGAGACTGCCTAAAGACATTTTCATTGGGAAGTTGTGCCAAGCGTCCAAAAGTACTGGTTTTCTGAAATCTCGGCAAACCTTTTTTCACCCAATCTTGATGAGACATTGTGGTAATGATCAGTTCACTAAGCCCACTTGGATGCCCAATTTTCACTCTTCTAGGTTGAAGCGTTCGTTTCCAGTAAGAGTTTGAATTTTTAGTTTTCACTCTGTTTTCTCCTATATAGATAGATGTGTTGAGAACTCTAAAAGAAACACGGTTTGTGCTAGCTCTTTGATAATTGACAAAATAAAGTAGTTTTAGGTTCTGTCTCTATCTTTTGTTTGCTCTTGAAGCAGCCCTAACTGGAGACTGCCTAAATACACTTTCATTGGAAAGGTGTGCCAAGCGTCCAAAACTACTGGTTTTCTGAAATCTCGGCAAACCTTTTTTCACCCAATCTTGATGAGACATTGTGCTAAAGATCAGTTCACTAAGCCCAATTCGCTGCCCAATTTTCACTCTTCTAGGTTGAAGCGTTCGTTTCCAGTAAGAGTTTGAATTTTTAGATTTCACTCTGTTTTCTCCTATATAGATAGATGTGTTGGGAACTCTAAATGAAACACGGTTTGTGATAACTCTTTGATAATTGACAAAATAAAGTAGTTTTAGGTTCTGTCTCTATGGTTTGTTTCCTCTTCATGCAGCCCTAACTGGAGACGGCCTAAATACACTTTCATTTGAAAGGTGTGCCAAGCGTCCAAAAGTACTGGTTTTCTGAAATCTCGGCAAACATTTTTTCACCCAATCTTGATGATTCTCTGTGGTAGTGATCAGTTCACTAAGCCCTCTTGGCTGCCCAATTTTCACTCTTCTAGGTTGAAGCGTTCGTTTCCAGAAAGAGTTTGAATTTTTAGGTTTCACTCTGTTTTCTCCTTTATAGATAGATGTGTTGGGAACTCTAAATGAAACACGGTTTGTGCTAGATCTTTGAAAATTGACAAAATAAAGTAGTTTTAGGTTCTGTGTCTATGGTTTGTTTCCTCTTGAAGCAGCCCTAACTAGAGAATGCCTAAATACACTTTCATTGGAAAGGTGTGCCAAGCGTCCAAAAGTACTGGTTTTCTGAAATCTCGGCAAACATGTTTTCACCCAATGTTGATGATTCTCTGTGGTAATGACCAGTTCACTAAGTCCACTTGGCTGCCCAATTTTCACTCTTCTAGGTTGAAGCGTGTTTCCAGTAAGAGTTTGAATTTTTAGGTTTCACTCTGTTTTCTCCTATATAGATAGATGTGTTTGGAACTCTAAATGAAACACGGTTTGTGCTAGCTCTTTGAAATTTGACAAAATAAAGTAGTTTTAGGTTCTGTCTCTATGGTTTGTTTCCTCTTGAAGCAGCCCTACCTAGAGACTGCCTAAATACACTTTCATTGGAAAGGTGTGCCAAGCGTCCAACAGTACTGGTTTTCTGAAATCTCGGCAAACATTTTTTCACCCAATCTTGATCTTTCTCTGTGGTAGTGATCAGTTCACTTAGTCCAATTGGCTGCCCAATTTTCACTCTTCTAGGTTGAAGCGTTCGTTTCCAATAAGAGTTCAAATTTGTAGATATCACTCTGTTTTCTCCTATATAGATAGATGTGTTGGGAACTCTAAATGAAACACGGTTTGTGCTAGTCTTTGAAAATTGAGAAAATAAACTAGTTCTAAGTTCTGTCTCTATGGTTTGTTTCCTCTTGAAGCAGCCCTAAGCAGAGACTGCCTAAAGACATTTTCATTCCAAAGGTGTGCCAAGCGTCCAAAAGTACTGGTTTTCTGAAATCTCGGCAAACCTTTTTTCACCCAATCTTGATGAGACATTGTGGTAAAGATCAGTTCACTAAGCCCAATTGGCTGCCCAATTTTCACTCTTCTAGGTTGAAGCGTTCGTTTCCAGTAAGAGTTTGAATTTTTAGATTTCAACCTGTTTTCTCCTATATAGATAGATATGTTGGGAACTCTAAATGAAACATGGTTTGTGATAACTCTTTGATAATTGACACAATAAAGTAGTTTTAGGTTCTGTCTCTATGGTTTGTTTCCTCTTCATGCAGCCCTAACTGGAGACGGCCTAAATACACTTTCATTTGAAAGGTGTGCCAAGCGTCCAAAAGTACTGGTTTTCTGAAATCTCGGCAAACATTTTTTCACCCAATCTTGATGATTCTCTGTGGTAGTGATCAGTTCACTAAGCCCACTTGGCTGCCCAATTTTCACTCTTCTAGGTTGAAGCGTTCGTTTCCAGAAAGAGTTTGAATTTTTAGGTTTCACTCTGTTTTCTCCTTTATAGATAGATGTGTTGCGAACTCTAAATGAAACACGGTTTGTGCTAGATCTTTGAAAATTGACAAAATAAAGTAGTTTTAGGTTCTGTGTCTATGGTTTGTTTCCTCTTGAAGCAGCCCTAACTACAGAATGCCTAAATACACTTTCATTGGAAAGGTGTGCCAAGCGTCCAAAAGTACTGGTTTTCTGAAATCTCGGCAAACCTTTTTTCACCCAATCTTGATGATTCTCTGTGGTAATGACCAGATCACTAAGTCCACTTGGCTGCCCAATTTTCACTCTTCTAGGTTGAAGCGTTCGTTTCCAGTAAGAGTTTGAATTTTTAGGTTTCACTCTGTTTTCTCCTATATAGATAGATGTGTTTGGAACTCTAAATGAAACACGATTTGTGCTAGCTCTTTGAAATTTGACAAATTAAAGTAGTTTTAGGTTCTGTCTCTATGGTTTGTTTCCTCTTGAAGCAGCCCTACCTAGAGACTGCCTAAATACACTTTCATTGGAAAGGTGTGCCAAGCGTCCAACAGTACTGGTTTTCTGAAATCTCGGCAAACATTTTTTCACCCAATCTTGATCATTCTCTGTGGTAGTGATCAGTTCATTAAGCCCACCTGGCTGCCCAATTTTCACTCTTCTAGGTTGAAGCGTTCGTTTCCAGTAAGAGTTTGAATTTTTAGGTTTCACTCTGTTTCTTCCTATATAGATAGATGTGTTTGGAACTCTAAATGAAACACGGTTTGTGCTAGCTCTTTGAAAATTGACAAAATAATGTAGTTTTAGGTTCTGTCTCTATGGTTTGTTTCCTCTTGAAGCAGCCCTAACTAGAGAGTGCCTTAATACACTTTCATTGGAAAGGTGTGCCAAGCGTCCAAACGTACTGGTTTTCTTAAATCTCGGCAAACCTTTTTTCACCCAATCTTGATGATTCTCTGTGGTAGTGATCAGTTCACTAAGTCCACTTGGCTGCCCAATTTTCACTCTTCTAGGTTGAAGCGTTCGTTTCCAGTAAGAGTTTGAAATTTTAGGTATCACTCTGTTTTCTCCTATATAGATAGATGTGTTGGGAACTCTAAATGAAACACGGTTTGTGCTAGCTCTTTGATAATTGACAAAATAAAGTAGTTTTAGGTTCTGTCTCTATCTTTTGTTTGCTCTTGAAGCAGCCCTAACTGGAGACTGCCTAAATTCATTTTCATTGGGAAGGTGTGCCAAGCGTCCAAAAGTACTGGTTTTCTGAAATCTCGGCAAACATTTTTTCACCCAATCTTGATGAGACATTGTGGTAATGATCAGTTCACTAAGCCCACTTGGCTGTCCAATTTTCACACTCTACGTTGAAGCGTTCGTTTCCAGTAAGAGTTTGAATTTTTAGGTTTCACTCTGTTTTCTCCTATATAGATAGATGTGTTGGGAACTCTAAATGAAACATGGTTTGTGCTAGGTCTTTGAAAATTGAGAAAATAAAGTAGTTCTAAGTTCTGTCTCTATGGTTTGTTTCCTCTTGAAGCAGCCCTACCTAGAGACTGCCTAAATACACTTTCATTGGAAAGGAGTGCCAAGCGTCCAAAAGTACTGGTTTTCTGAAATCTCGGCAAACATTTTTTCACCCAATCTTGATGATTCTCTGTGGTAATGATCAGTTCACTAAGTCCTCTTGGCTGCCCAATTTTCACTCTTCTAGGTTGAAGCGTTCGTTTCCAGTAAGAGTTTGAATTTTTAGGTTTCACTCTGTTTTCTCCTATATAGATAGATGTGTTTGGAACTCTAAATGAAACACGGTTTGTGCTAGCTCTTTGAAATCTGACAAAATAAAGTAGTTTTAGGTTCTGTCTCTATGGTTTGTTTCCTCCTGAAGCAGCCCTACCTAGAGACTGCCGAAATACACTTTCATTGGAAAGGTGTGCCAAGCGTCCAACCGTACAGGTTTTCTTAAATCTCGGCAAACATTTTTTCACCCAATCTTGATGAGACATTGTGGTAATGATCAGTTCACTAAGCCCACCTGGCTGCCCAATTTTCAGTCTTCTAGGTTGAAGCCTTCGTTTCCAGTAAGAGTTTGAATTTTTAGGTTTCACTCTGTTTTCTCCTATATAGATAGATGTGTTTGGAACTCTAAATGAAACACGGTTTTTGCTAGCTCTTTGAAAATTGACAAAATAAAATAGTTTTAGGTTCAGTCTCTATGGTTTGTTTCCTCTTGAAGCAGCGCTAACTAGAGACTGCCTAAATACACTTTCATTGGAAAGGTGTGCCAAGCGTCCAAAAGTACTGGTTTTCTGAAATCTCGGCAAACATTTTTTCACCCAACCTTGATGATTCTCTGCGGTAGTGATCAGTTCACTAAGTCCACTTGGCTGCCCAATTTTCACTCTTCTAGGTTGAAACGTTCGTTTCCAGTAAGAGTTTGAATTTTTAGGTATCACTCTGTTTTCTCCTATACAGATAGATGTGTTGGGAACTCTAAATGAAACACGGTTTGTGCTAGGTCTTTGAAAATTGAGAAAATAAAGTAGTTCTAAGTTCTGTCTCTAAGGTTTGTTTCCTCTTGAAGCAGCCCTAAGCAGAGACTGCCTAAAGACATTTTCATTTGAAAGGTGTGCCTAGCGTCCAAAAGTACTGGTTTTCTGAAATCTCGGCAAACATTTTTTCACCCAATCTTGATGATTCTCTGTGGTAGTGATCAGTTCACTAAGCCCACTTGGCTGCCCAATTTTCACTCTTCTAGGTTGAAGCGTTCGTTTCCAGAAAGAGTTTGAATTTTTAGGTTTCACTCTGTTTTCTCCATTATAGATAGATGTGTTTGGAACTCTAAATGAAACACGGTTTGTGCTAGATCTTTGAAAATTGACAAAATAAAGTAGTTTTAGGTTCTTTGTCTATGGTTTGTTTCCTCTTGAAGCAGCCCTAACTAGAGAATGCCTAAATACACTTTCATTGGAAAGGTGTGCCAAGCGTCCAAAAGGACTGTTTTTCTGAAATCTCGGCAAACATTTTTTCAACCAATCTTGATGATTCTCTGTGGTAATGACCAGTTCACTAAGTCCACTTGGCTGCCCAATTTTGACTCTTCTAGGTTGAAGCGTTCGTTTCCAGTAAGAGTTTGAATTTTTAGGTTTTACTCTGTTTTCTCCTATATAGATAGATGTGTTGGGAACTCTAAATGAAACACGGTTTGTGCTAGCTCTTTGAAAATTGACAAAATAAAGTAGTTCTAAGTTCTATCTCTAAGGTTTGTTTCCTCTTGAAGCAGCCCTAAGCAGAGACTGCCTTAAGACAATTTCATTGGAAAGGTGTGCCAAGCGTCCAAAAGTACTGGTTTTCTGAATTCATGGCAAACGTTTTTTCACCCAATCTTGATGAGACATTGTGGTAATGATCAGTTCACTAACCCCACTTGGCTGCCCAATTTTCACATTCTAGGTTGAAGCGTTCGTTTCCAGTAAGAGTTTGAATTTTTAGGTTTCACTCTGTTTTGTCCTATATAGATAGATGTGTTGGGAACTCTAAATGAAACACGGTTTGTGCTAGCTCTTTGAAAATTGACAAAATAAAGTAGTTTTAAGTTCTGTCTCTATGGTTTGTTTCCTCTTGAAGCAGCCTTACCTAAAGACTGCCTAAATACACTTTCATTGGAAAGGTTGCCAAGCGTCCAAAAGTACTGGTTTTCTGAAATCTCGGCAAACATTTTTTCACCCAATCTTGATGATTCTCTGTGGTAATGATCAGTTCACTAAGTCCACTTGGCTGCCCAATTTTCACTCTTCTAGGTTGAAGCGTTCGTTTCCAGAAAGAGTTTGAATTTTTAGGTTTCACTCTGTTTTCTCCTTTATAGATAGATGTGTTGGGAACTCTAAATGAAACAAGGTTTGTGCTAGATCTTTGAAAATTGACAAAATAAAGTAATTTTAGGTTATGTGTCTATGGTTTGTTTCCTCTTGAAGCAGCCCTAACTAGAGACTGCCTAAATACACTTTCATTGGAAAGGTGTGAGAAGCGTCCAAAAGTACTGGTTTTCTGAAATCTCGGCAAACATTTTTTCACCCAATCTTGATGATTCTCTGTGGTAATGACCAGTTCACTAAGTCCACTTCGCTGCCCAATTTATACTCTTCTAGGTTGAAGCGTTCGTTTCCAGTAAGAGTTTGAATTTTTAGGTTTCACTCTGTTTTCTCCTATATAGATAGATGTGTTGGGAACTCTAAATGAAACACGGTTTGTGCTAGCTCTTTGAAAATTGACAAAATAAAGTAGTTCTAAGTTCTGTCTCTAAGGTTTGTTTCCTCTTGAAGCAGCCCTAAGCAGAGACTGCCTAAAGACATTTTCATTGGGAAGTTGTGCCAAGCGTCCAAAGGTACTGGTTTTCTGAAATCTCGGCAAACCTTTTTTCACCCAATCTTGATGAGACATTGTGGTAATGATCAGTTCACTAAGCCCACTTGGATGCCCAATTTTCACTCTTCTAGGTTGAAGCGTTCGTTTCCAGTAAGAGTTTGAATTTTTAGTTTTCACTCTGTTTTCTCCTATATAGATAGATGTGTTGAGAACTCTAAAAGAAACACGGTTTGTGCTAGCTCTTTGATAATTGACAAAATAAAGTAGTTTTAGGTTCTGTCTCTATCTTTTGTTTGCTCTTGAAGCAGCCCTAACTGGAGACTGCCTAAATACACTTTCATTGGAAAGGTGTGCCAAGCGTCCAAAACTACTGGTTTTCTGAAATCTCGGCAAACCTTTTTTCACCCAATCTTGATGAGACATTGTGCTAAAGATAAGTTCACTAAGCCCAATTCGCTGCCCAATTTTCACTCTTCTAGGTTGAAGCGTTCGTTTCCAGTAAGAGTTTGAATTTTTAGATTTCACTCTGTTTTCTCCTATATAGATAGATGTGTTGGGAACTCTAAATGAAACACGGTTTGTGATAACTCTTTGATAATTGACAAAATAAAGTAGTTTTAGGTTCTGTCTCTATGGTTTGTTTCCTCTTCATGCAGCCCTAACTGGAGACGGCCTAAATACACTTTCATTTGAAAGGTGTGCCAAGCGTCCAAAAGTACTGGTTTTCTGAAATCTCGGCAAACATTTTTTCACCCAATCTTGATGATTCTCTGTGGTAGTGATCAGTTCACTAAGCCCTCTTGGCTGCCCAATTTTCACTCTTCTAGGTTGAAGCGTTCGTTTCCAGAAAGAGTTTGAATTTTTAGGTTTCACTCTGTTTTCTCCTTTATAGATAGATGTGTTGGGAACTCTAAATGAAACACGGTTTGTGCTAGATCTTTGAAAATTGACAAAATAAAGTAGTTTTAGGTTCTGTGTCTATGGTTTGTTTCCTCTTGAAGCAGCCCTAACTAGAGAATGCCTAAATACACTTTCATTGGAAAGGTGTGCCAAGCGTCCAAAAGTACTGGTTTTCTGAAATCTCGGCAATGTTTTCACCCAATGTTGATGATTCTCTGTGGTAATGACCAGTTCACTAAGTCCACTTGGCTGCCCAATTTTCACTCTTCTAGGTTGAAGCGTTCGTTTCCAGTAAGAGTTTGAATTTTTAGGTTTCACTCTGTTTTCTCCTATATAGATAGATGTGTTTGGAACTCTAAATGAAACACGGTTTGTGCTAGCTCTTTGAAATTTGACAAAATAAAGTAGTTTTAGGTTCTGTCTCTATGGTTTGTTTCCTCTTGAAGCAGCCCTACCTAGAGACTGCCTAAATACACTTTCATTGGAAAGGTGTGCCAAGCGTCCAACAGTACTGGTTTTCTGAAATCTCGGCAAACATTTTTTCACCCAATCTTGATCTTTCTCTGTGGTAGTGATCAGTTCACTTAGTCCAATTGGCTGCCCAATTTTCACTCTTCTAGGTTGAAGCGTTCGTTTCCAATAAGAGTTCAAATTTGTAGATATCACTCTGTTTTCTCCTATATAGATAGATGTGTTGGGAACTCTAAATGAAACACGGTTTGTGCTAGTCTTTGAAAATTGAGAAAATAAACTAGTTCTAAGTTCTGTCTCTATGGTTTGTTTCCTCTTGAAGCAGCCCTAAGCAGAGACTGCCTAAAGACATTTTCATTCCAAAGGTGTGCCAAGCGTCCAAAAGTACTGGTTTTCTGAAATCTCGGCAAACCTTTTTTCACCCAATCTTGATGAGACATTGTGGTAAAGATCAGTTCACTAAGCCCAATTGGCTGCCCAATTTTCACTCTTCTAGGTTGAAGCGTTCGTTTCCAGTAAGAGTTTGAATTTTTAGATTTCAACCTGTTTTCTCCTATATAGATAGATATGTTGGGAACTCTAAATGAAACATGGTTTGTGATAACTCTTTGATAATTGACACAATAAAGTAGTTTTAGGTTCTGTCTCTATGGTTTGTTTCCTCTTCATGCAGCCCTAACTGGAGACGGCCTAAATACACTTTCATTTGAAAGGTGTGCCAAGCGTCCAAAAGTACTGGTTTTCTGAAATCTCGGCAAACATTTTTTCACCCAATCTTGATGATTCTCTGTGGTAGTGATCAGTTCACTAAGCCCACTTGGCTGCCCAATTTTCACTCTTCTAGGTTGAAGCGTTCGTTTCCAGAAAGAGTTTGAATTTTTAGGTTTCACTCTGTTTTCTCCTTTATAGATAGATGTGTTGCGAACTCTAAATGAAACACGGTTTGTGCTAGATCTTTGAAAATTGACAAAATAAAGTAGTTTTAGGTTCTGTGTCTATGGTTTGTTTCCTCTTGAAGCAGCCCTAACTACAGAATGCCTAAATACACTTTCATTGGAAAGGTGTGCCAAGCGTCCAAAAGTACTGGTTTTCTGAAATCTCGGCAAACCTTTTTTCACCCAATCTTGATGATTCTCTGTGGTAATGACCAGATCACTAAGTCCACTTGGCTGCCCAATTTTCACTCTTCTAGGTTGAAGCGTTCGTTTCCAGTAAGAGATTGAATTTTTAGGTTTCACTCTGTTTTCTCCTATATAGATAGATGTGTTTGGAACTCTAAATGAAACACGATTTGTGCTAGCTCTTTGAAATTTGACAAATTAAAGTAGTTTTAGGTTCTGTCTCTATGGTTTGTTTCCTCTTGAAGCAGCCCTACCTAGAGACTGCCTAAATACACTTTCATTGGAAAGGTGTGCCAAGCGTCCAACAGTACTGGTTTTCTGAAATCTCGGCAAACATTTTTTCACCCAATCTTGATCATTCTCTGTGGTAGTGATCAGTTCACTAAGTCCACTTGGCTGCCTAATTTTCACTCTTCTAGGTTGAAGCGTTCGTTTCCAATAAGAGTTTGAATTTTTAGGTATCACTCTGTTTTCTCCTATATAGATAGATGTGTTGGGAACTCTAAATGAAACACGGTTTGTGTTAGGTCTTTGAAAATTGAGAAAATAAAGTAGTTCTAAGTTCTGTCTCTATGGTTTGTTTCCTCTTGAAGCAGCCCTAAGCAGACACTGCCTAAAGACATTTTCGTTGGAAAGGTGTGCCAAGCGTCCAAAAGTACTGGTTTTCTGAAATCTCGGCAAACCTTGTTTCACCCAATCTTGATGAGACATTGTGGTAAAGATCAGTTCACTACGCCCACTTGGCTGCCCAATTTTCACTCTTCTAGGTTGAAGCGTTCGTTTCCAGTAAGAGTTTGAATTTTTAGATTTCATTCTGTTTTCTCCTATATAGATAGATGTGTTGGGAACTCTAAATGAAACACGGTTTGTGATAGCTCTTTGATAATTGACAAAATAAAGTAGTTTTAGGTTCTGTCTCTATGGTTTGTTTCCTCTTGAAGCAGCCCTAACTGGAGACTGCCTAAATACACTTTCATTTGAAAGGTGTGCCAAGCATCCAAAAGTACTGGTTTTCTTAAATCTCGGCAAACATTTTTTCACCCAATCTTGATGATTCTCTGTGGTAGTGATCAGTTCACTAAGCCCACTTGGCTGCCCAATTTTCACTCTTCTAGGTTGAAGCGTTCGTTTCCAGTAAGAGTTTGAATTTTTAGGTTTCACTCTGTTTTCTCCTATATAGATAGATGTGTTGGGAACTCTAAATGAAACACGGTTTGTGCTAGCTCTTTGAAAATTGACAACATAAAGTAGTTCTGAGTTATGTCTCTAAGGTTTGTTTCCTCTTGAAGCAGCCCTAAGCAGAGACTGCCTAAAGACGTTTTCATTGGAAAGTTGTGCCAAGCGTCCAAAAGTACTGGTTTTCTGAAATCTCGGCAAACCTTTTTTCACACAATCTTGATGAGACATTGTGGTAATGATCAGTTCACTAAGCCCACCTGGCTGCCCAATTTTCACTCTTCTAGGTTGAAGGGTTCGTTTCCAGTAAGAGTCTGAATTTTTAGGTTTCACTCTGTTTTCTCCTATATAGATAGATGTGTTGGGAACTCTTAATGAAACACGGTAATTGCTAGCTTTTTGAAAATTGAAAAAAAAAAAAAGTAGTTCTATGTTCTGTCTCTATGGTTTGTTTCCTCTTGAAGCAGCCCTAGGCAGAGACTGCCTAAAGACATTTTCATTGGAAAGGTGTGCCAAGCGTCCAAAAGTACTGGTTTTCTGAAATCTCGGCAAACCTTTTTTCACCCAATCTTGATGAGACATTGTGGTAATGATCAGTTCACTAAGCCCACTTGGATGCCCAATTTTCAGTCTTCTAGGTTGAAGCGTTCGTTTCCAGTAAGAGTTTGGATTTTTTGGTTTCACTCTGTTTTCTCCTATATAGATAGATGTGTTGGGAACTCTAAATGAAACACGGTATGTGCTAGCTTTTTGAATATTGAAAAAAAAAGTAGTTCTAAGTTCTGTCTCTATGGTTTGTTTCCTCTTGAAGCAGCCCTAGTAAGAGACTGCCTAAAGACATTTTCATTGGAAAGGTGTGCCAAGAGTCCAAAAGGACTGGTTTTCTGAAATCTCGGCAAACATTTTTTCACCCAATGTTGATGATTCTCTGTGGTAATGACCAGTTCACTAAGTCCACTTGGCTGCCCAATTTTCACTCTTCTAGGTTGAAGCGTTCGTTTCCAGTAAGAATTTGAATTTTTAGGGTTCACTCTGTTTTCTCCTATATAGATAGATGTGTTGGGAACTCTAAATGAAACACGGTTTGTGCTAGCTCTTTGAAATTTGACAAAATAAAGTAGTTTTAGGTTCTGTCTCTATGTTTTGTTTCCTCTTGAAGCAGCCCTACCTAGAGACTGCCTAAATACACTTTCATTGGAAAGGTGTGCCAAGCGTCCAAACGTACTGGTTTTCTTAAATCTCGGCAAACATTTTTTCACCCAATCTTGATGAGACATTCTGGTAATGATCAGTTCCCTAAGCCCACCTGGCTGCCCAATTTTCACTCTTCTAGGTTGAAGCGTTCGTTTCCAGTAAGAGTCTGAATTTTTAGGTTTCACTCTGTTTTCTCCTATATAGAAAGATGTGTTGGGAACTCTAAATGAAACACGATAGGTGCTAGCTTTTTGAAAAGTGAAAAAAAAGTAGTTCTAAGTTCTGTCTCTATGGTTTGTTTCCTCTTGAAGCAGCCCTGGGCAGAGACTGCCTAAAGACATTTTCATTAGAAAGGTGTGCCAAGCGTCAAAAATACTGGTTTTCTTAAATCTCGGCAAACATTTTTTCACCCAATCTGGATGATTCTCTGTGGTAGTGATCAGTTCACTAAGTCCACTTGGCTG
>NW_027510999.1:0-29155 GCF_048772815.1 Callospermophilus lateralis | reverse complement strand
TTCTATCTCTAAGGTTTGTTTCCTCTTGATGTAGCCGTAAGCAGAGACTGGCGAATAACTCACTCAATGAAAGGCGTTGTTAGGCTGCCAAAAAACTACAGTCTCCTGAAATCACAACATATATTTTTTCTTCCGACCTTCAAGATACTTTCAAGTAATGAGCAGTACACCAGTTAAACTTGGATGCCCAAGTTTCATTCTCCTAGGTCGAAGCATTCGTTTGCAGGAACAGTTTGAATTTTTAGGTTTCACTGCATTTTCTCCTATATTGACAGATGCAGTTAGAACTCTAAATCAAACACGGTTTGTGCTAGCTTCTTGAAACTTGACACAATACAATAGTTCTACGTTCTATCTCTAAGGTTTGTTTCCTCTTGATGTAGCCTTAAGCAGAGACTGGCGAATAACTCACACACTGAAAGGCGTTGTTAGGCTGCCAAAAAACTACAGTCTCCTGAAATCACAACATATATTTTTTCTTCCGAACTTCATGATACTTTCAAGTAATGAGCAGTACACCAATCAAACTTGGATGCCCAAGTTTCGTTCTCCTAGGTTGAAGCATTCGTTTACAGGAACAGTTTGAATTTTTAGGTTTCACTGCGTTTTCTCCTATATTGACAGATGCAGTTAAAACTCTAAATCAAACACGGTTTGTGCTAGCTTCTTGAAACTTGACACAATACAATAGTTCTACGTTCTATCTCTAAGGTTTGTTTCCTCTTGATGTAGCCTTAAGCAGAGACTGGCGAATAACTCACTCAATGAAAGGCGTTGTTAGGCTGCCAAAAAACTACAGTCTCCTGAAATCAAAACATATATTTTTTCTTCCGAGCTTCATGATACTTTCAAGTAATGAGCAGTACACCAGTCAAACTTGGATGCCCAAGTTTCGTTCTCCTAGGTCGAAGCATTCTTTTTGCAGGAACAGTTTGAATTTTTAGGTTTCACTGCATTTTCTCCTATATTGACAGATGCAGTTAGAACTCTAAATCAAACATGGTTTGTGCTAGCTTCTTGAAACTTGACACAATACAATAGTTCTACGTTCTATCTCTAGGGTTTGTTTCCTCTTGATGTAGCCGTAAGCAGAGACTGGCGAATAACTCACTCAATGAAAGGCGTTGTTAGGCTGCCAAAAAACTAGAGTCTCCTGAAATCACAACATATATTTTTTCTTCCGACCTTCAAGATACTTTCAAGTAATGAGCAGTACACCAGTCAAACTTGGATGGCCAAGTTTCGTTCTCCTAGGTCGAAGCATTCGTTTGCCGGAACAGTTTGAATTTTTAGGTTTCACTGCATTTTCTCCTATATTGACAGATGCAGTTAGAACTGTAAATCAAACACGGTTTGTGCTAGCTTCTTGAAACTTGACACAATACAATAGTTCTACGTTCTATCTCTAAGGTTTGTTTCCTCTTGATGTAGCCTTAAGCAGAGACTTGGGAATAACTCACTCAATTAAAGGCGTTGTTAGGCTGCCAAAAAACTACAGTCTCCTGAAATCACAGCATATATTTTTTCTTCCGACCTTCATGATACTTTCAAGTAATGAGCAGTACACCAGTCAAACTTGGATGCCCAAGTTTCGTTCTCCTAGGTCGAAGCATTCGTTTGCAGGAACAGTTTGAATTTTTAGGTTTCACTGTGTTTTCTCCTATATTGACAGATGCAGTTAGAACTCTAAATCAAACACGGTTTGTGCTAGCTTCTTGAAACTTGACACAACACAATAGTTCTACGTTCTATCTCTAAGGTTTGTTTCCTCCTGATGTAGCCTTAAGCAGAGACTGGCGAATAACTCACTCAATGAAAGGCGTTGTTAGGTTGCCAAAAAACTACAGTCTCCTGAAATCACAACATATATTTTTTCTTCCGACCTTCATGATACTTTAAAGTAATCAGCAGTACACCAGTCAAACTTGGATGCCCAAGTTTCGTTCTCCTAGGTCGAAGCATTCGTTTGCAGGAACAGTTTGAATTTTTAGGTTTCACTGCGTTTTGTCCTATATTGACAGCTGCAGTTAGAACTCTAAATCAAACACGGTTTGTGCTAGCTTCTTGAAACTTGACACAATACAGTAGTTCTACGTTCTATCTCTATGGTTTGCTTCCTCTTGATGTAGCCTTAAGCAGAGACTGGCGAATAACTCACTCAATGAAAGGCGTTGTTAGGCTGCCAAAAAACTACAGTCTCCTGAAATCACAACATATATTTTTTCTTCCGACCTTCATGACACTTTCAAGTAATGAGCAGTACACCAGTCAAACTTGGATGCCCAAGTTTCGTTTTCCTAGGTCGAAGCATTTGTTTGCAGGAACAGTTTGAATTTTTTGGTTTCACTGCATTTGCTTCTATATTGACAGATGCAGTTAGAACTCTAAATCAAACACGGTTTGTGCTAGCTTCTTGAAACTTGACACAATACAGTAGTTCTACGTTCTATCTCTAAGGTTTGTTTCCTCTTGATGTAGCCTTAAGCAGAGACTGGCGAATAACTCACTCAATGAAAGGCGTTGTTAGGCTGCCAAAAAAATACAGTCTCCTGAAATCACAACATATATTTTTTCTTCCGAACTTCATGATACTTTCAAGTAATGAGCAGTACACCAGTCAAACTTGGATGCCCAAGTTTCGTTCTCCTTGGTCGAAGCATTCGTTTGCAGGAACAGTTTGATTTTTTAGGTTTCACTGTGTTTTCTCCTATATTGACAGATGCAGTTAGAACTCTAAATCAAACACGGTTTGTGCTAGCTTCTTGAAACTTGACACAATACAATAGTTCTACGTTCTGTCTCTAAGGTTTGTTTCCTCTTGATGTAGCCTTAAGCAGAGACTGGCGAATAACTCACTCAATGAAAGGCGTTGTTAGGCTGCCAAAAACTACAGTCTCCTGAAATCACAACATATATTTTTTCTTCCGACCTTCATGATAGTTTCAAGTAATGAGCAGTACACCAATCAAACTTGGATGTCCACGTTTCATTCTCCTAGGTCGAAGCATTCATTTGCAGGAACAGTTTGAATTTTTAGGTTTCACTGCGTTTTCTCCTATATTGACAGATGCAGTTAGAACTCTAAATCAAACACGGTTTGTGCTAGCTTCTTGAAACTTGACACAACACAATAGTTCTACGTTCTATCTCTAAGGTTTGTTTCCTCTTGATGTAGCCTTAAGCAGAGACTGGCGAATAACTCACTCAATGAAAGGCATTGTTAGGCTGCCAAAAAACTACAGTCTCCTGAAATCACAACATATATTTTTTCTTCCGACCTTCATGATACTTTCAAGTAATGAGCAGGACACCAATCAAACTTGGATGCCCAAGTTTCGTTCTCCTATGTCGAAGCATTCGTTTGCAGAAACAGTTTGAATTTTTAGGTTTCACTGCGTTTTCTCCTATATTGACAGATGCTGTTAGAACTCTAAATCAAACACGGTTTGTGCTAGCTTCTTGAAACTTGACACAATACAATAGTTCTACGTTCTATCTCTAAGGTTTGTTTCCTCTTGATGTAGCCTTAAGCAGAGACTGGCGAATAACTCACTCAATGAAAGGCGTTGTTAGGCTGCCAAAAAACTACAGTCTCCTGAAATCAAAACATATATTTTTTCTTCCGAGCTTCATGATACATTCAAGTAATGAGCAGTACACCAGTCAAACTTGGATGCCCAAGTTTCGTTCTCCTAGGTCGAAGCATTCGTTTGCAGGAACAGTTTGAATTTTTAGGTTTCACTGCATTTTCTCTATATTGACAGATGCAGTTAGAACCCTAAATCAAACACGGTTTGTGCTAGCTTCTTGAAACTTGACACAATACAATAGTTCTACGTTCTATCTCTAAGGTTTGTTTCCTCTTGATGTAGCCGTAAGCAGAGACTGGCGAATAACTCACTCAATGAAAGGCGTTGTTAGGCTGCCAAAAAACTACAGTCTCCTGAAATCACAACATATATTTTTTCTTCCGAACTTCATGATACTTTCAAGTAATGAGCAGTACACCAATCAAACTTGGATGCCCAAGTTTCGTTCTCCTAGGTTGAAGCATTCGTTTACAGGAACAGTTTGAAATTTTAGGTTTCACTGCGTTTTCTCCTATATTGACAGATGCAGTTAGAACTCTAAATCAAACACGGTTTGTGCTAGCTTCTTGAAACTTGACACAATACAATAGTTCTACGTTCTATCTCTAAGGTTTGTTTCCTCTTGATGTAGCCTTAAGCAGAGACTGGCGAATAACTCACTCAATGAAAGGCGTTGTTAGGCTGCCAAAAAACTACAGTCTCCTGAAATCAAAACATATATTTTTTCTTCCGAGCTTCATGATACTTTCAAGTAATGAGCAGTACACCAGTCAAACTTGGATGCCCAAGTTTCGTTCTCCTAGGTCGAAGCATTCGTTTGCAGGAACAGTTTGAATTTTTAGGTTTCACTGCATTTTCTCCTATATTGACAGATGCAGTTAGAACTCTAAATCAAACACGGTTTGTGCTAGCTTCTTGAAACTTGACACAATACAATAGTTCTACGTTCTATCTCTAGGGTTTGTTTCCTCTTGATGTAGCCGTAAGCAGAGACTGGCGAATAACTCACTCAATGAAAGGCGTTGTTAGGCTGCCAAAAAACTAGAGTCTCCTGAAATCACAACATATATTTTTTCTTCCGACCTTCAAGATACTTTCAAGTAATGAGCAGTACACCAGTCAAACTTGGATGGCCAAGTTTCGTTCTCCTAGGTCGAAGCATTCGTTTGCCGGAACAGTTTGAATTTTTAGGTTTCACTGCATTTTCTCCTATATTGACAGATGCAGTTAGAACTGTAAATCAAACACGGTTTGTGCTAGCTTCTTGAAACTTGACACAATACAATAGTTCTACGTTCTATCTCTAAGGTTTGTTTCCTCTTGATGTAGCCTTAAGCAGAGACTTGGGAATAACTCACTCAATTAAAGGCTTTGTTAGGCTGCCAAAAAACTACAGTCTCCTGAAATCACAGCATATATTTTTTCTTCCGACCTTCATGATACTTTCAAGTAATGAGCAGTACACCAGTCAAACTTGGATGCCCAAGTTTCGTTCTCCTAGGTCGAAGCATTCGTTTGCAGGAACAGTTTGAATTTTTAGGTTTCACTGTGTTTTCTCCTATATTGACAGATGCAGTTAGAACTCTAAATCAAACACGGTTTGTGCTAGCTTCTTGAAACTTGACACAATACTATAGTTCTACGTTCTATCTCTGAGGTTTGTTTCCTCTTGATGTAGCCTTAAGCAGAGACTGGCGAATAACTCACTCAATGAAAGGCGTTGTTAGGTTGCCAAAAAACTACAGTCTCCTGAAATCACAACATATATTTTTTCTTCCGACCTTCATGATACTTTCAAGTAATGAGCAGTACACCAGTCAAACTTGGATGCCCAAGTTTCGTTCTCCTAGGTCGAAGCATTCGTTTGCAGGAACAATTTGAATTTTTAGGTTTCACTGCGTTTTGTCCTATATTGACAGCTGCAGTTAGAACTCTAAATCAAACACGGTTTGTGCTAGCTTCTTGAAACTTGACACAATACAGTAGTTCTACGTTTTATCTCTATGGTTTGCTTCCTCTTGATGTAGCCTTAAGCAGAGACTGGCGAATAACTCACTCAATGAAAGGCGTTGTTAGGCTGCCAAAAAACTACAGTCTCCTGAAATCACAACATATATTTTTTCTTCCGACCTTCATGACACTTTCAAGTAATGAGCAGTACACCAGTCAAACTTGGATGCCCAAGTTTCGTTTTCCTAGGTCGAATCATTTGTTTGCAGGAACAGTTTGAATTTTTTGGTTTCACTGCGTTTGCTTCTATATTGACAGATGCATTTAGAACTCTAAATCAAACACGGTTTGTGCTAGCTTCTTGAAACTTGACACAATACAGTAGTTCTACGTTCTATCTCTAAGATTTGTTTCCTCTTGATGTAGCCTTAAGCAGAGACTGGCGAATAACTCATTCAATGAAAGGCGTTGTTAGGCTGCCAAAAAACTACAGTCTCCTGAAATCACAACATATATTTTTTCTTCCGAACTTCATGATACTTTCAAGTAATGAGCAGTACACCAGTCAAACTTGGATGCCCAAGTTTCGTTCTCCTTGGTCGAAGCATTCGTTTGCAGGAACAGTTTGATTTTTTAGGTTTCACTGTGTTTTCTCCTATATTGACAGATGCAGTTAGAACTCTAAATCAAACACGGTTTGTGCTAGCTTCTTGAAACTTGACACAATACAATAGTTCTACGTTCTGTCTCTAAGGTTTGTTTCCTCTTGATGTAGCCTTAAGCAGAGACTGGCGAATAACTCACTCAATGAAAGGCGTTGTTAGGCTGCCAAAAAACTACAGTCTCCTGAAATCACAACATATATTTTTTCTTCCGACCTTCATGATAGTTTCAAGTAATGAGCAGTACACCAATCAAACTTGGATGTCCACGTTTCATTCTCCTAGGTCGAAGCATTCATTTGCAAGAACAGTTTGAATTTTTAGGTTTCACTGCGTTTTCTCCTATATTGACAGATGCAGTTAGAACTCTAAATCAAACACGGTTTGTGCTAGCTTCTTGAAACTTGACACAACACAATAGTTCTACGTTCTATCTCTAAGGTTTGTTTCCTCTTGATGTAGCCTTAAGCAGAGACTGGCGAATAACTCACTCAATGAAAGGCATTGTTAGGCTGCCAAAAAACTACAGTCTCCTGAAATCACAACATATATTTTTTCTTCCGACCTTCATGATACTTTCAAGTAATGAGCAGGACACCAATCAAACTTGGATGCCCAAGTTTCGTTCTCCTAGGTCGAAGCATTCGTTTGCAGAAACAGTTTGAATTTTTAGGTTTCACTGCGTTTTCTCCTATATTGACAGATGCAGTTAGAACTCTAAATCAAACACGGTTTGTGCTAACTTCTTGAAACTTGACACAATACAATAGTTCTACGTTCTATCTCTAAGGTTTGTTTCCTCTTGTTGTAGCCTTAAGCAGAGACTGGCGAATAACTCACTCAATGAAAGGCGTTGTTAGGCTGCCAAAAAACTACAGTCTCCTGAAATCACAACATATATTTTTTCTTCCGACCTTCATGATACTTTCAAGTAATGAGCAGTACACCAGTCAAACTTGGATGCCCAAGTTTCGTTCTCCTAGGTCGAAGCATTCGTTTGCAGGAACAGTTTGAATTTTTAGGTTTCACTGCGTTTTCTTCTATATTCACAGATGCAGTTCGAACTCTAAATCAAACACGGTTTGTGCTAGCTTCTTGAAACTTGACACAATACGGTAGTTCTACGTTCTATCTCTAAGGTTTGTTTCCTCTTGATGTAGCCTTAAGCAGAGACTTGCGAATAACTCACTCAATGAAAGGCGTTGTTAGGCTGCCAAAAAACTACAGTCTCCAGAAATCACAACATATATTTTTTCTTCCGACCTTCATGATACTTTCAAGTAATGAGCAGTACACCATTCAAACTTGGATGCCCAAGTTTCGTTTTCCTAGGTCGAAGCATTCGTTTCCAGGAATAGTTTGAATTTTTAGATTTCACTGCGTTTTCTTCTATCTTGACAGATGCAGTTCAAACCCTAAATCAAACACGGTTTGTGCTAGCTTCTTGAAACTTGACACAATACAAAAGTTCTACGTTCTATCTCTAAGGTTTGTTTCCTCTTGATGTAGCCTTAAGCAGAGACTTGTGAATAACTCACTCAATGAAAGGCGTTTTTAGGCTGCCAAAAAACTACAGTCTCCTGAAATCACAACATATATTTTTTCTTCCGAACTTCATGATACTTTCAAGTAATGAGCAGGACACCAGTCAAACTTGGATGCCCAAGTTTCGTTCTCCTAGGTCGAAGCATTCGTTTGCAGGAACAGTTTGAATTTTTAGGTTTCACTGCGTTTTCTCCTATATTGACAGATGCAGTTAGAACTCTAAATCAAACACGGTTTGTGCTAGCTTCTTGAAACTTGACACAATACAATGGTTCTACGTTCTATCTCTAAGGTTTGTTTCCTCTTGATGTAGCCTTAAGCAGAGACTGGCGAATAACTCACTCAATGAAAGGCGTTGTTAGCCTGCCAAAAAACTACAGTCTCCTGAAATCACAACATATATTTTTTCTTCCGACCTTCATGATGCTTTCAAGTAGTGAGCAGTACACCAATCAAACTTGGATGCCCAAGTTTCGTTCTCCTAGGACGAAGCATTCCTTTGCAGGAACAGTTTGAATTTTTAGGTTTCACTGCGTTTTCTCCTATATTGACAGATGCAGTTAGAACTCTAAATCAAACATCGTTTGTGCTAGCTTCTTGAAACTTGACACAATACAATAGTTTTACGTTCTATCTCTAAGGTTTGTTTCCTATTGATGTAGCCTTAAGCAGAGACTGGCGAATAACTCACTCAATGAAAGGCGTTGTTAGGCTGCCAAAAAACTACAGTCTCCTGAAATCACAACTTATATTTTTTCTTCCGACGTTCATGATACTTTCAAGTAATGAGCAGTACACCAATCAAACTTGGATGCCCAAGTTTCGTTCTCCTAGGTCGAAGCATTCGTTTGCAGGAACAGTTTGAATTTTTAGGTTTCACTGCGTTTTCTCCTATATTGACAGATGCAGTTAGAACTCTAAATCAAACACGGTTTGTGCTAGCTTCTTGAAACTTGACACAATACAATAGTTCTACGTTCTATCTCTAAGGTTTGTTTCCTCTTGATGTAGCCTTAAGCAGAGACTTGCGAATAACTCACTCAATGAAAGGCGTTGTTAGGCTGCCAAAAAACTACAGTCTCCTGAAATCACAACATATATTTTTTCTTCCGACCTTCATGATACTTTCAAGTAATGAGCAGGACACCAATCAAACTTGGATGCCCAAGTTTCGTTCTCCTAGGTCGAAGCATTCTTTTGAGGAACAGTTTGAATTTTTAGGTTTCACTGCATTTTCTCCTATATTGACAGATGCAGTTAGAACTCTAAATCAAACACGGTTTCTGCTAGCTTCTTGAAACTTGACACAATACAATAGTTCTACGTTCTATCTCTAAGGTTTGTTTCCTCTTGATGTAGCCTTAAGCAGAGACTTGCGAATAACTCACTCAATGAAAGGCGTTGTTAGGCTGCTAAAAAACTACAGTCTCCTGAAATCACAACATATATTTTTTCTTCCGACCTTCAAGATACTTTCAAGTAATGAGCAGGACACCGGTTAAACTTGGATGCCCAAGTTTCGTTCTCCTAGGTCGAAGCATACGTTTGCAGGAACAGTTTGAATTTTTAGGTTTCACTGCGTTTTCTCCTATATTGACAGATGCAGTTAGAACTCTAAATCAAAAACGGTTTGTGCTAGCTTCTTGAAACTTGACACAACACAATAGTTCTACGTTCTATCTCTAAGGTTTGTTTCCTCTTGATGCAGCCTTAAGCAGAGACTGGCGAATAACTCACTCAATGAAAGGCGTTGTTAGGCTGCCAAAAAACTACAGTCTCCTGAAATCAAAACATATATTTTTTCTTCCGAGCTTCATGATACATTCAAGTAATGAGCAGTACACCAGTCAAACTTGGATGCCGAAGTTTCGTTCTCCTAGGTTGAAGCATTCGTTTGCAGGAACAGTTTGATTTTTAGGTTTCACTGCATTTTCTCCTATATTGACAGATGCAGTTCGAACCCTAAATCAAACACGGTTTCTGCTAGCTTCTTGAAACTTGACACAATACAATAGTTCTACGTTCTATCTCTAGGGTTTGTTTCCTCTTGATGTAGCCGTAAGCAGAGACTGGCGAATAACTCACTCAATGAAAGGCGTTGTTAGTCTGCCAAAAAACTAGAGTCTCCTGAAATCACAACATATATTTTTTCTTCCGACCTTCAAGATACTTTCAAGTAATGAGCAGTACACCAGTCAAACTTGGATGGCCAAGTTTCGTTCTCCTAGGTCGAAGCATTCGTTTGCAGGAACAGTTTGAATTTTTAGGTTTCACTGCATTTTCTCCTATATTGACAGATGCAGTTAGAACTGTAAATCAAACACGGTTTGCGCTAGCTTCTTGAAACTTGACACAATACAATAGTTCTACGTTCTATCTCTAAGGTTTGTTTCCTCTTGATGTAGCCTTAACCAGAGACTTGGGAATAACTCACTCAATTAAAGGCGTTGTTAGGCTGCCATAAAACTACAGTCTCCTGAAATCACAGCATATATTTTTTCTTCCGACCTTCATGATACTTTCAAGTAATGAGCAGTACACCAGTCAAACTTGGATGCCCAAGTTTCGTTCTCCTAGGTCGAAGCATTCGTTTGCAGGAACAGTTTGAATTTTTAGGTTTCACTGTGTTTTCTCCTATATTGACAGATGCAGTTAGAACTCTAAATCAAACACGGTTTGTGCTAGCTTCTTGAAACTTGACACAATACTATAGTTCTACGTTCTATCTCTGAGGTTTGTTTCCTCTTGATGTAGCCTGAAGCAGAGACTGGCGAATAACTCACTCAATGAAAGGCGTTGTTAGGTTGCCAAAAAACTACAGTCTCCTGAAATCACAACATATATTTTTTCCTCCGACCTTCAAGATACTTTCAAGTAATGAGCAGGACACCAATCAAACTTGGATGCCCAAGTTTCGTTCTCCTAGGTCGAAGCATTCGTTTGCAGGAACAGTTTGAATTTTTAGGTTTCACTGCGTTTTCTCCTATATTGACAGATGCAGTTAGAACTCTAAATCAAACACGGTTTGTGCTAGCTTCTTGAAACTTGACACAATACAGTAGTTCTACGTTCTATCTCTAAGGTTTGTTTCCTCTTGATGTAGCCGTAAGCAGAGACTGGCGAATAACTCACTCAATGAAAGGCGTTGTTAGGCTGCCAAAAAACTACAGTCTCCTGAAATCACAACATATATTTTTTCTTCCGACATTCAAGATACTTTCAAGTAATGAGCAGTACACCAGTCAAACTTGGATGCCCAAGTTTCGTTCTCCTATGTCGAAGCATTCGTTTGCAGGAACAGTTTGAATTTTTAGGTTTCACTGCATTTTCTCCTATATTGACAGAAGCAGTTAGAACTGTAAATCAAACACGGTTTGTGCTAGCTTCTTGAAACTTGACACAATACAATAGTTCTACGTTCTATCTCTAAGGTTTGTTTCCTCTTGGTGTAGCCTTAAGCAGAGACTTGGGAATAACTCACTCAATTAAAGGCGTTGTTAGGCTGCCAAAAAACTACAGTCTCCTGAAATCACAGCATATATTTTTTCTTCTGAACTTCATGATACTTTCAAGTAATGAGCAGTACACCAGTCAAACTTGGATGCCCAAGTTTCGTTCTTCTAGGTCGAAGCATTCGTTTGCAGGAACAGTTTGAATTTTTAGGTTTCACTGTGTTTTCTCCTATATTGACAGATGCAGTTAGAACTCTAAATCAAACACGGTTTGTGCTAGCTTCTTGAAACTTGACACAATACTATAGTTATACGTTCTATCTCTAAGGTTTGTTTCCTCTTGATGTAGCCGTAAGCAGAGACTGGCGAATAACTCACTCAATGAAAGGCATTGTTAGGCTGCCAAAAAACTACAGTCTCCTGAAATCACAACATATATTTTTTCTTCCGACCTTCAAGATACTTTCAAGTAATGAGCAGTACACCAGTCAAACTTGGATGGCCAAGTTTCGTTCTCCTAGGTCGAAGCATTCGTTTGCAGGAACAGTTTGAATTTTTAGGTTTCACTGCATTTTCTCCTATATTGACAGATGCAGTTAGAACTGTAAATCAAACACGGTTTGTTATAGCTTCTTGAAACTTGACACAATACAATAGTTCTACGTTCTATCTCTAAGGTTTGTTTCCTCTTGATGTAGCCTTAAGCAGAGACTGGCGAATAACTCACTCAATGAAAGGCGTTGTTAGGCTGCCAAAAAACTACAGTCTCCTGAAATCACAACATATATTTTTTCTTCCGAACTTCATGATACTTTCAAGTAATGAGCAGTACACCAATCAAACTTGGATGCCCAAGTTTCGTTCTCCTAGGTCGAAGCATTCGTTTGCAGGAACAGTTTGAATTTTTAGGTTTCACTGCGTTTTCTCCTATCTTGACAGATGCAGTTAGAACTCTAAATCAAACACGGTTTTTGCTAGCTTCTTGAAACTTGACACAATACAATAGTTCTACGTTCTATCTCTAAGGTTTGTTTCCTCTTGATGTAGCCTTAAGCAGAGACTGGCGAATAACTCACTCAATGAAAGGCGTTGTTAGGCTGCCAAAAAACTACAGTCTCCTGAAATCACAACATATATTTTTTCTTCCGACCTTCATGATACTTTCAACTAATGAGCAGGACACCAGTCAAACTTGGATGCCCAAGTTTCGTTCTCCTAGGTCGAAGCATTCGTTTGCAGGAACAGTTTGAATTTTTAGGTTTCACTGCGTTTTCTCCTATATTGACAGATGCATTTAGAACACTAAATCAAACACGGTTTGTGCTAGCTTCTTGAAACTTGACAAAATACAATAGTTCTACGTTCTATCTCTAAGGTTTGTTTCCTCTTGATGTAGCCTTAAGCAGAGACTGGCGAATAACTCACTCAATGAAAGGCGTTGTTAGGCTGCCAAAAAACTACAGTCTCCTGAAATCAAAACATATATTTTTTCTTCCGAGCTTCATGATACTTTCAAGTAATGAGCAGTACACCAGTCAAACTTGGATGCCCAAGTTTCGTTCTCCTAGGTCGAAGCATTCGTTTGCAGGAACAGTTTGAATATTTAGGTTTCACTGCATTTTCTCCTATATTGACAGATGCAGTTAGAACTCTAAATCAAACACGGTTTGTGCTAGCTTCTTGAAACTTGACACAATACAACAGTTCTACATTCTGTCTCTAGGGTTTGTTTCCTCTTGATGTAGCCGTAAGCAGAGACTGGCGAATAACTCACTCAATGAAAGGCGTTGTTAGGCTGCCAAAAAACTACAGTCTCCTGAAATCACAACATATATTTTTTCTTCCGACCTTCAAGATACTTTCAAGTAATGAGCAGTACACCAGTCAAACTTGGATGGCCAAGTTTCGTTCTCCTAGGTCGAAGCATTCGTTAGCAGGAACAGTTTGAATTTTTAGGTTTCACTGCATTTTCTCCTATATTGACAGATGCAGTTAGAACTGTAAATCAAACACGGTTTGTGCTAGCTTCTTGAAACTTGACACAATACAATAGTTCTACGTTCTATCTCTAAGGTTTGTTTCCTCTTGATGTAGCCTTAAGCAGAGACTTGCGAATAACTCACTCAATGAAAGGCGTTGTTAGGATGCCAAAAACTACAGTCTCCGGAAATCACAACATGTATTTTATCTTCCGACCTTCAAGATACTTTCAAGTAATGAGCAGTACACCAGTCAAACTTGGATGCCCAAGTTTCGTTCTCCTAGGTCGAAGCATTCGTTTGCAGGAACAGTTTGAATTTTTAGGTTTCACTGTGTTTTCTCCTATATTGACAGATGCAGTTAGAACTCTAAATCAAACACGGTTTGTGCTAGCTTCTTGAAACTTGACACAATACTATAGTTCTACGTTCTATCTCTGAGGTTTGTTTCCTCTTGATGTAGCCTTAAGCAGAGACTGGCGAATAACTCACTCAATGAAAGGCGTTGTTAGGTTGCCAAAAAACTACAGTCTCCTGAAATCACAACATATATTTTTTCTTCCAACCTTCATGATACTTTCAAGTAATGAGCAGTACAACAGTCAAACTTGGATGCCCAAGTTTCGTTCTCCTAGGTCGAAGCATTCGTTTGCAGGAACAGTTTGAATTTTTAGGTTTCACTGCGTTTTCTCCTATATTGACAGCTGCAGTTAGAACTCTAAATCAAACACGGTTTGTGCTAGCTTCTTGAAACTTGACACAATACAGTAGTTCTACGTTCTATCTCTATGGTTTGCTTCCTCTTGATGTAGCCTTAAGCAGAGACTGGCGAATAACTCACTCAATGAAAGGCGTTGTTAGGCTGACAAAAAACTACAGTCTCCTGAAATCACAACATATATTTTTTCTTCCGACCTTCATGATACTTTCAAGTAATGAGCAGTACACCAGTCAAACTTGGATGCCCAAGTTTCGTTCTCCTTGGTCGAAGCATTCGTTTGCAGGAACAGTTTGAATTTTTAGGTTTCACTGTGTTTTCTCCTATATTGACAGATGCAGTTAGAACTCTAAATCAAACACGGTTTGTGCTAGCTTCTTGAAACTTGACACAATACAATAGTTCTACGTTCTATCTCTAAGGTTTGTTTCCTCTTGATGTAGAATTAAGCAGAGACTGGCGAATAACTCACTCACTGAAAGGCGTTGTTAGGCTGCCAAAAAACTACAGTCTCCTGAAATCACAAATATATTTTTTCTTCCGACCTTCATGATAGTTTCAAGTAATGAGCAGTACACCAATCAAACTTGGATGCCCAAGTTTCATTCTCCTAGGTCGAAGCATTCGTTTGCAGGAACAGTTTGAATTTTTAGGTTTCACTGCGTTTTCTCCTATATTGACAGATGCAGTTAGAACTCTAAATCAATCACGGTTTGGGCTAGCTTCTTGAAACTTGACACAATACAATAGTTCTACGTTCTTTCTCTAAGGTTTGTTTCCTATTGATGTAGCCTTAAGCAGAGACTGGCGAATAACTCACTCAATGAAAGGCGTTGTTAGGCTGCCAAAAAACTACAGTCTCCTGAAATCACAACTTATATTTTTTCTTCCGACGTTCATGATACTTTCAAGTAATGAGCAGTACACCAATCAAACTTGGATGCCCAAGTTTCGTTCTCCTAGGTCAAAGCATTCGTTTGCAGGAACAGTTTGAATTTTTAGGTTTCACTGCGTTTTCTCCTATATTGACAGATGCAGTTAGAACTCTAAATCAAACACGGTTTGTGCTAGCTTCTTGAAACTTGACACAATACAATAGTTCTACGTTCTATCTCTAAGGTTTGTTTCCTCTTGATGTAGCCTTAAGCAGAGACTTGCGAATAACTCACTCAATGAAAGGCGTTGTTAGGCTGCCAAAAAACTACAGTCTCCTGAAATCACAACATATATTTTTTCTTCCGACCTTCATGATACTTTCAAGTAATGAGCAGGACACCAATCAAACTTGGATGCCCAAGTTTCGTTCTCCTAGGTCGAAGCATTCTTTTGAGGAACAGTTTGAATTTTTAGGTTTCACTGCATTTTCTCCTATATTGACAGATGCAGTTAGAACTCTAAATCAAACACGGTTTCTGCTAGCTTCTTGAAACTTGACACAATACAATAGTTCTACGTTCTATCTCTAAGGTTTGTTTCCTCTTGATGTAGCCTTAAGCAGAGACTTGCGAATAACTCACTCAATGAAAGGCGTTGTTAGGCTGCCAAAAAACTACAGTCTCCTGAAATCACAACATATATTTTTTCTTCCGACCTTCAAGATACTTTCAAGTAATGAGCAGGACACCGGTTAAACTTGGATGCCCAAGTTTCGTTCTCCTAGGTCGAAGCATACGTTTGCAGGAACAGTTTGAATTTTTAGGTTTCACTGCGTTTTCTCCTATATTGACAGATGCAGTTAGAACTCTAAATCAAAAACGGTTTGTGCTAGCTTCTTGAAACTTGACACAACACAATAGTTCTACGTTCTATCTCTAAGGTTTGTTTCCTCTTGATGCAGCCTTAAGCAGAGACTGGCGAATAACTCACTCAATGAAAGGCGTTGTTAGGCTGCCAAAAAACTACAGTCTCCTGAAATCAAAACATATATTTTTTCTTCCGAGCTTCATGATACATTCAAGTAATGAGCAGTACACCAGTCAAACTTGGATGCCGAAGTTTCGTTCTCCTAGGTTGAAGCATTCGTTTGCAGGAACAGTTTGATTTTTAGGTTTCACTGCATTTTCTCCTATATTGACAGATGCAGTTCGAACCCTAAATCAAACACGGTTTCTGCTAGCTTCTTGAAACTTGACACAATACAATAGTTCTACGTTCTATCTCTAGGGTTTGTTTCCTCTTGATGTAGCCGTAAGCAGAGACTGGCGAATAACTCACTCAATGAAAGGCGTTGTTAGTCTGCCAAAAAACTAGAGTCTCCTGAAATCACAACATATATTTTTTCTTCCGACCTTCAAGATACTTTCAAGTAATGAGCAGTACACCAGTCAAACTTGGATGGCCAAGTTTCGTTCTCCTAGGTCGAAGCATTCGTTTGCAGGAACAGTTTGAATTTTTAGGTTTCACTGCATTTTCTCCTATATTGACAGATGCAGTTGGAACTGTAAATCAAACACGGTTTGCGCTAGCTTCTTGAAACTTGACACAATACAATAGTTCTACGTTCTATCTCTAAGGTTTGTTTCCTCTTGATGTAGCCTTAACCAGAGACTTGGGAATAACTCACTCAATTAAAGGCGTTGTTAGGCTGCCATAAAACTACAGTCTCCTGAAATCACAGCATATATTTTTTCTTCCGACCTTCATGATACTTTCAAGTAATGAGCAGTACACCAGTCAAACTTGGATGCCCAAGTTTCGTTCTCCTAGGTCGAAGCATTCGTTTGCAGGAACAGTTTGAATTTTTAGGATTCACTGTGTTTTCTCCTATATTGACAGATGCAGTTAGAACTCTAAATCAAACACGGTTTGTGCTAGCTTCTTGAAACTTGACACAATACTATAGTTCTACGTTCTATCTCTGAGGTTTGTTTCCTCTTGATGTAGCCTGAAGCAGAGACTGGCGAATAACTCACTCAATGAAAGGCGTTGTTAGGTTGCCAAAAAACTACAGTCTCCTGAAATCACAACATATATTTTTTCCTCCGACCTTCAAGATACTTTCAAGTAATGAGCAGGACACCAATCAAACTTGGATGCCCAAGTTTCGTTCTCCTAGGTCGAAGCATTCGTTTGCAGGAACAGTTTGAATTTTTAGGTTTCACTGCGTTTTCTCCTATATTGACAGATGCAGTTAGAACTCTAAATCAAACACGGTTTGTGCTAGCTTCTTGAAACTTGACACAATACAATAGTTCTACGTTCTATCTCTAAGGTTTGTTTCCTCTTGATGTAGCCGTAAGCAGAGACTGGCGAATAACTCACTCAATGAAAGGCGTTGTTAGGCTGCCAAAAAACTACAGTCTCCTGAAATCACAACATATATTTTTTCTTCCGACATTCAAGATACTTTCAAGTAATGAGCAGTACACCAGTCAAACTTGGATGCCCAAGTTTCGTTCTCCTATGTCGAAGCATTCGTTTGCAGGAACAGTTTGAATTTTTAGGTTTCACTGCATTTTCTCCTATATTGACAGAAGCAGTTAGAACTGTAAATCAAACACGGTTTGTGCTAGCTTCTTGAAACTTGACACAATACAATAGTTCTACGTTCTATCTCTAAGGTTTGTTTCCTCTTGGTGTAGCCTTAAGCAGAGACTTGGGAATAACTCACTCAATTAAAGGCGTTGTTAGGCTGCCAAAAAACTACAGTCTCCTGAAATCACAGCATATATTTTTTCTTCTGAACTTCATGATACTTTCAAGTAATGAGCAGTACACCAGTCAAACTTGGATGCCCAAGTTTCGTTCTTCTAGGTCGAAGCATTCGTTTGCATTAACAGTTTGAATTTTTAGGTTTCACTGTGTTTTCTCCTATATTGACAGATGCAGTTAGAACTCTAAATCAAACACGGTTTGTGCTAGCTTCTTGAAACTTGACACAATACTATAGTTCTACGTTCTATCTCTGAGGTTTGTTTCCTCTTGATGTAGCCTTAAGCAGAGACTGGCGAATAACTCACTCAATGAAAGGCGTTGTTAGGTTGCCAAAAAACTACAGTCTCCTGAAATCACAACATATATTTTTTCTTCCGACCTTCAAGATACTTTCAAGTAATGAGCAGTACACCAGTCAAACTTGGATGCCGAAGTTTCGTTCTCCTAGGTCGAAGCATTCGTTTGCAGGAACAGTTTGAATTTTTAGGTTTCACTGCATTTTCTCCTATATTGACAGATGCAGTTAGAACTCTAAATCAAACACGGTTTGTGCTAGCTTCTTGAAACTTGACACAATACAATAGTTATACGTTCTATCTCTAAGGTTTGTTTCCTCTTGATGTAGCCGTAAGCAGAGACTGGCGAATAACTCACTCAATGAAAGGCATTGTTAGGCTGCCAAAAAACTACAGTCTCCTGAAATCACAACATATATTTTTTCTTCCGACCTTCAAGATACTTTCAAGTAATGAGCAGTACACCAGTCAAACTTGGATGGCCAAGTTTCGTTCTCCTAGGTCGAAGCATTCGTTTGCAGGAACAGTTTGAATTTTTAGGTTTCACTGCATTTTCTCCTATATTGACAGATGCAGTTAGAACTGTAAATCAAACACGGTTTGTTATAGCTTCTTGAAACTTGACACAATACAATAGTTCTACGTTCTATCTCTAAGGTTTGTTTCCTCTTGATGTAGCCTTAAGCAGAGACTGGCGAATAACTCACTCACTGAAAGGCGTTGTTAGGCTGCCAAAAAACTACAGTCTCCTGAAATCACAACATATATTTTTTCTTCCGAACTTCATGATACTTTCAAGTAATGAGCAGTACACCAATCAAACTTGGATGCCCAAGTTTCGTTCTCCTAGGTCGAAGCATTCGTTTGCAGGAACAGTTTGAATTTTTAGGTTTCACTGCGTTTTCTCCTATCTTGACAGATGCAGTTAGAACTCTAAATCAAACACGGTTTTTGCTAGCTTCTTGAAACTTGACACAATACAATAGTTCTACGTTCTATCTCTAAGGTTTGTTTCCTCTTGATGTAGCCTTAAGCAGAGACTGGCGAATAACTCACTCAATGAAAGGCGTTGTTAGGCTGCCAAAAAACTACAGTCTCCTGAAATCACAACATATATTTTTTCTTCCGACCTTCATGATACTTTCAAGTAATGAGCAGGACACCAGTCAAACTTGGATGCCCAAGTTTCGTTCTCCTAGTTCGAAGCATTCGTTTGCAGGAACAGTTTGAATTTTTAGGTTTCACTGCGTTTTCTCCTATATTGACAGATGCATTTAGAACACTAAATCAAACACGGTTTGTGCTAGCTTCTTGAAACTTGACAAAATACAATAGTTCTACGTTCTATCTCTAAGGTTTGTTTCCTCTTGATGTAGCCTTAAGCAGAGACTGGCGAATAACTCACTCAATGAAAGGCGTTGTTAGGCTGCCAAAAAACTACAGTCTCCTGAAATCAAAACATATATTTTTTCTTCCGAGCTTCATGATACTTTCAAGTAATGAGCAGTACACCAGTCAAACTTGGATGCCCAAGTTTCGTTCTCCTAGGTCGAAGCATTCGTTTGCAGGAACAGTTTGAATATTTAGGTTTCACTGCATTTTCTCCTATATTGACAGATGCAGTTAGAACTCTAAATCAAACACGGTTTGTGCTAGCTTCTTGAAACTTGACACAATACAACAGTTCTACATTCTGTCTCTAGGGTTTGTTTCCTCTTGATGTAGCCGTAAGCAGAGACTGGCGAATAACTCACTCAATGAAAGGCGTTGTTAGGCTGCCAAAAAACTACAGTCTCCTGAAATCACAACATATATTTTTTCTTCCGACCTTCAAGATACTTTCAAGTAATGAGCAGTACACCAGTCAAACTTGGATGGCCAAGTTTCGTTCTCCTAGGTCGAAGCATTCGTTAGCAGGAACAGTTTGAATTTTTAGGTTTCACTGCATTTTCTCCTATATTGACAGATGCAGTTAGAACTGTAAATCAAACACGGTTTGTGCTAGCTTCTTGAAACTTGACACAATACAATAGTTCTACGTTCTATCTCTAAGGTTTGTTTCCTCTTGATGTAGCCTTAAGCAGAGACTTGCGAATAACTCACTCAATGAAAGGCGTTGTTAGGATGCCAAAAACTACAGTCTCCGGAAATCACAACATGTATTTTATCTTCCGACCTTCAAGATACTTTCAAGTAATGAGCAGTACACCAGTCAAACTTGGATGCCCAAGTTTCGTTCTCCTAGGTCGAAGCATTCGTTTGCAGGAACAGTTTGAATTTTTAGGTTTCACTGTGTTTTCTCCTATATTGACAGATGCAGTTAGAACTCTAAATCAAACACGGTTTGTGCTAGCTTCTTGAAACTTGACACAATACTATAGTTCTACGTTCTATCTCTGAGGTTTGTTTCCTCTTGATGTAGCCTTAAGCAGAGACTGGCGAATAACTCACTCAATGAAAGGCGTTGTTAGGTTGCCAAAAAACTACAGTCTCCTGAAATCACAACATGTATTTTATCTTCCGACCTTCAAGATACTTTCAAGTAATGAGCAGTACACCAGTCAAACTTGGATGCCCAAGTTTCGTTCTCCTAGGTCGAAGCATTCGTTTGCAGGAACAGTTTGAATTTTTAGGTTTCACTGCATTTTCTCCTATATTGACAGATGCAGTTAGAACTCTAAATCAAACACGGTTTGTGCTAGCTTCTTGAAACTTGACACAATACAATAGTTATACGTTCTATCTCTAAGGTTTGTTTCCTCTTGATGTAGCCGTAAGCAGAGACTGGCGAATAACTCACTCAATGAAAGGCATTGTTAGGCTGCCAAAAAACTACAGTCTCCTGAAATCACAACATATATTTTTTCTTCCGACCTTCAAGATACTTTCAAGTAATGAGCAGTACACCAGTCAAACTTGGATGGCCAAGTTTCGTTCTCCTAGGTCGAAGCATTCGTTTGCAGGAACAGTTTGAATTTTTAGGTTTCACTGCATTTTCTCCTATATTGACAGATGCAGTTAGAACTGTAAATCAAACACGGTTTGTTATAGCTTCTTGAAACTTGACACAATACAATAGTTCTACGTTCTATCTCTAAGGTTTGTTTCCTCTTGATGTAGCCTTAAGCAGAGACTGGCGAATAACTCACTCACTGAAAGGCGTTGTTAGGCTGCCAAAAAACTACAGTCTCCTGAAATCACAACATATATTTTTTCTTCCGAACTTCATGATACTTTCAAGTAATGAGCAGTACACCAATCAAACTTGGATGCCCAAGTTTCGTTCTCCTAGGTCGAAGCATTCGTTTGCAGGAACAGTTTGAATTTTTAGGTTTCACTGCGTTTTCTCCTATCTTGACAGATGCAGTTAGAACTCTAAATCAAACACGGTTTTTGCTAGCTTCTTGAAACTTGACACAATACAATAGTTCTACGTTCTATCTCTAAGGTTTGTTTCCTCTTGATGTAGCCTTAAGCAGAGACTGGCGAATAACTCACTCAATGAAAGGCGTTGTTAGGCTGCCAAAAAACTACAGTCTCCTGAAATCACAACATATATTTTTTCTTCCGACCTTCATGATACTTTCAAGTAATGAGCAGGACACCAGTCAAACTTGGATGCCCAAGTTTCGTTCTCCTAGGTCGAAGCATTCGTTTGCAGGAACAGTTTGAATTTTTAGGTTTCACTGCGTTTTCTCCTATATTGACAGATGCATTTAGAACACTAAATCAAACACGGTTTGTGCTAGCTTCTTGAAACTTGACAAAATACAATAGTTCTACGTTCTATCTCTAAGGTTTGTTTCCTCTTGATGTAGCCTTAAGCAGAGACTGGCGAATAACTCACTCAATGAAAGGCGTTGTTAGGCTGCCAAAAAACTACAGTCTCCTGAAATCAAAACATATATTTTTTCTTCCGAGCTTCATGATACTTTCAAGTAATGAGCAGTACACCAGTCAAACTTGGATGCCCAAGTTTCGTTCTCCTAGGTCGAAGCATTCGTTTGCAGGAACAGTTTGAATATTTAGGTTTCACTGCATTTTCTCCTATATTGACAGATGCAGTTAGAACTCTAAATCAAACACGGTTTGTGCTAGCTTCTTGAAACTTGACACAATACAACAGTTCTACATTCTGTCTCTAGGGTTTGTTTCCTCTTGATGTAGCCGTAAGCAGAGACTGGCGAATAACTCACTCAATGAAAGGCGTTGTTAGGCTGCCAAAAAACTACAGTCTCCTGAAATCACAACATATATTTTTTCTTCCGACCTTCAAGATACTTTCAAGTAATGAGCAGTACACCAGTCAAACTTGGATGGCCAAGTTTCGTTCTCCTAGGTCGAAGCATTCGTTAGCAGGAACAGTTTGAATTTTTAGGTTTCACTGCATTTTCTCCTATATTGACAGATGCAGTTAGAACTGTAAATCAAACACGGTTTGTGCTAGCTTCTTGAAACTTGACACAATACAATAGTTCTACGTTCTATCTCTAAGGTTTGTTTCCTCTTGATGTAGCCTTAAGCAGAGACTTGCGAATAACTCACTCAATGAAAGGCGTTGTTAGGATGCCAAAAACTACAGTCTCCGGAAATCACAACATGTATTTTATCTTCCGACCTTCAAGATACTTTCAAGTAATGAGCAGTACACCAGTCAAACTTGGATGCCCAAGTTTCGTTCTCCTAGGTCGAAGCATTCGTTTGCAGGAACAGTTTGAATTTTTAGGTTTCACTGTGTTTTCTCCTATATTGACAGATGCAGTTAGAACTCTAAATCAAACACGGTTTGTGCTAGCTTCTTGAAACTTGACACAATACTATAGTTCTACGTTCTATCTCTGAGGTTTGTTTCCTCTTGATGTAGCCTTAAGCAGAGACTGGCGAATAACTCACTCAATGAAAGGCGTTGTTAGGTTGCCAAAAAACTACAGTCTCCTGAAATCACAACATATATTTTTTCTTCCAACCTTCATGATACTTTCAAGTAATGAGCAGTACAACAGTCAAACTTGGATGCCCAAGTTTCGTTCTCCTAGGTCGAAGCATTCGTTTGCAGGAACAGTTTGAATTTTTAGGTTTCACTGCGTTTTCTCCTATATTGACAGCTGCAGTTAGAACTCTAAATCAAACACGGTTTGTGCTAGCTTCTTGAAACTTGACACAATACAGTAGTTCTACGTTCTATCTCTATGGTTTGCTTCCTCTTGATGTAGCCTTAAGCAGAGACTGGCGAATAACTCACTCAATGAAAGGCGTTGTTAGGCTGACAAAAAACTACAGTCTCCTGAAATCACAACATATATTTTTTCTTCCGACCTTCATGATACTTTCAAGTAATGAGCAGTACACCAGTCAAACTTGGATGCCCAAGTTTCGTTCTCCTTGGTCGAAGCATTCGTTTGCAGGAACAGTTTGAATTTTTAGGTTTCACTGTGTTTTCTCCTATATTGACAGATGCAGTTAGAACTCTAAATCAAACACGGTTTGTGCTAGCTTCTTGAAACTTGACACAATACAATAGTTCTACGTTCTATCTCTAAGGTTTGTTTCCTCTTGATGTAGAATTAAGCAGAGACTGGCGAATAACTCACTCACTGAAAGGCGTTGTTAGGCTGCCAAAAAGTGGCATCTCCTGAAATCACAACATGTATTTTTTCTTCCGTCCTTCATGATACTTTCAAGTAATGAGCAGTACACAAGTCAAACTTGGATGCCCAAGTTTCGTTCTCCTAGGTCGAAGCATTCGTTTGCAGGAACAGTTTGAATTTTTAGGTTTCACTGCGTTTTCTTCTATATTGACAGATGCAGTTCGAACTCTAAATCAAACACGGTTTGTGCTAGCTTCTTGAAACTTGACACAATACAGTAGTTCTACGTTCTATCTCTAAGGTTTGTTTCCTCTTGATGTAGCCTTAAGCAGAGACTGGCGAGTAACTCACTCAATGAAAGCCATTGTTAGGCTGCCAAAAAACTACAGTCTCCTGAAATCACAACATATATTTTTTCTTCCGACCTTCATGATACTTTCAAGTAATGAGCAGTACACCAGTCAAACTTGGATGCCCAAGTTTCGTTCTCCTAGGTCGAAGCATTCGTTTGCAGAAACAGTTTGAATTTTTAGGTTTCACTGCGTTTTCTCCTATATTGACAGATGCAGTTACAACTCTAAATCAAACACGGTTTGTGCTAGCTTCTTGAAACTTGACACAATACAATAGTTCTACGTTCTATCTCTAAGGTTTGTTTCCTCTTGATGTAGCCTTAAGCAGAGACTGGCAAATAACTCACTCACTGAAAGGCGTTGTTAGGCTGCCAAAAAACTACAGTCTCCTGAAATCACAACATATATTTTTTCTTCCGACCTTCATGATACTTTCAATTAATGAGCAGTACACCAGTCAAACTTGGATGCCCAAGTTTCGTTCTCCTAGGTCGAAGCATTCGTTTGCAGGAACAGTTTGAATTTTTAGGTTTCACTGCGTTTTCTCCTATATTGACAGATGCAGTTCGAACTCTAAATCAAACACGGTTTGTGCTAGCTTCTTGAAACTTGACACAATACAGTAGTTCTACGTTCTATCTCTAGGGTTTGTTTCCTCTTGATGTAGCCTTAAGCAGAGACTGGTGAATAACTCACTCAATGAACGGAGTTGTTAGGCTGCCAAAAAACTACAGTCTCCTGAAATCACAACATATATTTTTTCTTCCGACCTTCATGATACTTTCAAGTAATGAGCAGTACACCAGTCATTCTTGGATGCCCAAGTTTCGTTCTCCTAGGTCGAAGCATTCGTTTGCAGGAACAGTTTGAATTTTTAGGTTTCACTGCGTTTTCTTCTATATTGACAGATGCAGTTCGAACCCTAAATCAAAAACGGTTTTTGCTAGCTTCTTGAAACTTGACACAATACAATAGTTCTGCGTTCTATCTCTAAGGTTTGTTTTCTCTTGATGTAGCCTTAAGCAGAGACTTGCGAATAACTCACTCAATGAAAGGCGTTGTTAGGCTGCCAAAAAACTACAGTCTCCTGAAATCACAACATATATATTTTCTTCCGACCTTCATGATACTTTCAAGTAATGAGCAGTACACCAGTCAAACTTGAATGCCCAAGTTTCGTTCTCCTTGGTCGAAGCATTCGTTTGCAGGAACAGTTTGAATTTTTAGGTTTCACTGCGTTTTCTCCTATATTGACAGATGCAGTTAGAACTCTAAATCAAACACGGTTTGTGCTAGCTTCTTGAAACTTGACACAATACAATAGTTCTACGTTCTGTCTCTAAGGTTTGTTTCCTCTTGATGTAGCCTTAAGCAGAGACTGGCGAATAACTCACTCAATGAAAGGCGTTGTTAGGCTGCCAAAAAACTACAGTCTCCTGAAATCACAACATATATTTTTTCTTCCGAACGTCATGATACTTTCAAGTAATGAGCAGTACACCAGTCAAACTTGGATGCCCAAGTTTCGTTCTCCTAGGTCGAAGCATTCGTTTGCAGGAACAGTTTGAATTTTTATGTTTCACTGCGTTTTCTCCTATATTGACAGATGCAGTTAGAACTCTAAATCAAACACGGTTTGTGCTAGCTTCTTGAAACTTGACACAATACAATAGTTCTACGTTCTATCTCTAAGGTTTGTTTTCTCTTGATGTAGCCTTAAGCAGAGACTGGTGAATAACTCACTCAATGAACGGCGTTGTTAGGCTGCCAAAAAACTACAGTCTCCTGAAATCACAACATATATTTTTTCTTCCGACCTTCATGATGCTTTCAAGTAATGAGCAGTACACCAATCAAACTTGGATGCCCAAGTTTCGTTCTCCTAGGTCGAAGCATTCGTTTGCAGGAACAGTTTGAATTTTTAGGTTTCACTGCATTTTCTCCTATATTGACAGATGCAGTTAGAACTCTAAATAAAACACGGTTTGTGCTAGCTTCTTGAAACTTGACACAATACAATAGTTCCACGTTCTATCTCTAAGGTTTGTTTCCTCTTGATGTAGCCTTAAGCAGAGACTGGCGAATAACTCACTCAATGAAAGGCGTTGTTAGGCTGCCAAAAAACTACAGTCTCCTGAAATCACAACATATATTTTTTCTTCCGACCTTCAAGATACTTTAAAGTAATGAGCAGTACACCAGTTAAACTTGGATGCCCAAGTTTCGTTCTCCTAGTTCGAAGCATTCGTTTGCAGGAACAGTTTGAATTTTTAGGTTTCACTGCGTTTTCTCCTATATTGACAGATGCAGTTAGAACTCTAAATCAAACACGGTTCGTGCTAGCTTCTTGAAACTTGACACAATACAATAGTTCTACATTCTATCTCTAAGGTTTGTTTCCTCTTGATGTAGCCTTAAGCAGAGACTGGCGAATAACTCACTCACTGAAAGGCGTTGTTAGGCTGCCAAAAAACTACAGTCTCCTGAAATCACAACATATATTTTTTCTTCCGACCTTCATGATACTTTCAAGTAATGAGCAGGACACCAATCAAACTTGGATGCCCAAGTTTCGTTCTCCTAGGTCGAAGCATTCGTTTGCAGGAACAGTTTGAATTTTTAGGTTTCACTGCGTTTTCTCCTATATTGACAGATGCAGTTAGAACTCTAAATCAAACACGGTTTGTGCTAGCTTCTTGAAACTTGACACAATACAATAGTTCTACGTTCTATCTCTAAGGTTTGTTTTTTCTTGATGTAGCCTTAAGCAGAGACTTGCGAATAACTCACTCAATGAAAGGCGTTGTTAGGCTGCCAAAAAACTACAGTCTCCTGAAATCACAACATATATTTTTTCTTCCGACCTTCAAGATACTTTCAAGTAATGAGCAGGACACCAGTCAAACTTGGATGCCCAAGTTTCGTTCTCCTAGGTCGAAGCATACGTTTGCAGGAACAGTTTGAATTTTTAGGTTTCACTGCGTTTTCTCCAATATTGACAGATGCAGTTAGAACTCTAAATCAAACACGGTTTGTGCTAGCTTCTTGAAACTTGACACAATACAATAGTTCTACGTTCTATCTCTAAGGTTTGTTTCCTCTTGATGTAGCCTTAAGCAGAGACTTGGGAATAACTCACTCAATGAAAGGCGTTGTTAGGCTGCCAAAAAACTACAGTCTCCTGAAATCAAAACATATATTTTTTCTTCCGAGCTTCATGATACTTTCAAGTAATGAGCAGTACACCAGTCAAACTTGGATGCCGAAGTTTCGTTCTCCAAGGTCGAAGCATTCGTTCGCAGGAACAGTTTGAATTTTTAGGTTTCACTGCATTTTCTCCTATATTGACAGATGCAGTTAGAACTCTAAATCAAACACGGTTTGTGCTAGCTTCTTGAAACTTGACACAATACAATACTTCTACGTTCTATCTCTAAGGTTTGTTTCCTCTTGATGTAGCCTTAAGCAGAGACTGGCGAATAACTCACTCACTGAAGGCGTTGTTAGGCTGCCAAAAAACTACAGTCTCCTGAAATCACAACATATATTTTTTCTTCCGACCTTCAAGATACTTTCAAGTAATGAGCAGTACACCAGTTAAACTTGGATGCCCAAGTTTCGTTCTCCTAGGTCGAAGCATTCCTTTGCAGGAACAGTTTGAATTTTTAGGTTTCACTGCATTTTCTCCTATATTGACAGATGCAGTTAGAACTCTAAATCAAACACGGTTTGTGCTAGCCTCTTGAAACTTGACACAATACAATAGTTCTACATTCTATCTCTAAGGTTTGTTTCCTCTTGATGTAGCCGTAAGCAGAGACTGGCGAATAACTCACTCAATGAAAGGCGTTGTTAGGCTGCCAAAAAACTACAGTCTCCTGAAATCACAACATATATTTTTTCTTCCGACCTTCAAGATACTTTCAAGTAATGAGCAGTACACCAGTCAAACTTGGATGCCCAAGTTTCGTTCTCCTAGGTCGAAGCATTCGTTTGCAGGAACAGTTTGAATTTTTAGGTTTCACTGCATTTTCTCCTATATTGACGATGCAGTTAGAACTCTAAATCAAACACGGTTTGTGCTAGCTTCTTGAAACTTGACACAATACAATAGTTCTACATTCTATCTCTAAGGTTTGTTTCCTCTTGATGTAGCCTTAAGCAGAGACTGGCGAATAACTCACTCACTGAAAGGCGTTGTTAGGCTGCCAAAAAACTACAGTCTCATGAAATCACAACATATATTTCTTTCCGAGCTTCATGATACTTTCAAGTAATGAGCAGTACACCAGTCAAACTTGGATGCCCAAGTTTCGTTCTCCTAGGTCGAAGATTTCCTTTGCAGGAACAGTTTGAATTTTTAGGTTTCACTGCATTTTCTCCTATATTGACAGATGCAGTTAGAACTCTAAATCAAACACGGTTTGTGCTAGCTTCTTGAAAATTGACACAATACAATAGTTCTACATTCTATCTCTAAGGTTTGTTTCCTCTTGATGTAGCCGTAAGCAGAGACTGGCGAATAACTCACTCAATGAAAGGCGTTGTTAGGATGCCAAAAAACTACAGTCTCCTGAAATCACAACATATATTTTTTCTTCCGACCTTCACGATACTTTCAAGTAATGAGCAGTACACCAGTCAAACTTGGATGCCCAAGTTTCGTTCTCCTATGTCGAAGCATTCGTTTGCAGGAACAGTTTGAATTTTTAGGTTTCACTGCGTTTTCACCTATATTGACAGATGCAGTTAGAACTCTAAATCAAACACGGTTTGTGCTAGCTTCTTGAAACTTGACACAATACAATATTTCTACGTTCTATCTCTAAGGTTTGTTTCCTCTTGATGTAGCCTTAAGCAGAGACTTGCGAATAACTCACTCAATGAAAGGCGTTGTTAGGCTGCCAAAAAACTACAGTCTCCTGAAATCACAACATATATTTTTTCTTCCGACCTTCATGATACTTTCAAGTAATGAGCAGTACACCAGTCAAACTTGGATGCCCAAGTTTCGTTCTCCTAGGTCGAAGCATTCGTTTGCAGGAACAGTTTGAATTTTTAGGTTTCACTGCATTTTCTCCTATATTGACAGATGCAGTTAGAACTCTAAATCAAACACGGTTTGTGCTAGCTTCTTGAAACTTGACACAATACAATAGTTCTACGTTCTATCTCTAAGGATTGTTTCCTCTTGATGTAGCCTTAAGCAGAGACTGGCGAATAACTCACTCACTGAAAGGCGTTGTTAGGCTGCCAAAAAACTACAGTCTCCTGAAATCACAACATATATTTTTTCTTCCGACCTTCATGATACTTTCAAGTAATGAGCAGTACAACAGTCAAACTTGCCTGCACAAGTCTTCGTTCT
>NW_027510998.1:0-29167 GCF_048772815.1 Callospermophilus lateralis | reverse complement strand
ATAGCACTTAGAACTACTTCATTCTGTGAACTTTCAAGAAGCTAGCACAAACCGTGTTTGATTTACGGTTCCAACTAGATCTATCCATATAGGCAGAAAACAGAGTGAAACCTAACAATCGAAACTGTTAGTGCAAACGAATGCTTCAACCTAGAAGTACGAAACTTGGGCAGCCAAGTGAGATTGTTGTAGTGATGATTACCTGAAAGTATTGTGAAGATTGGATGAAAAAATATATGCTGAGAATTCAGGACCTCATGGTTTTTTGGAAGCTTGGAAGACCTTTTCAATGAAGGTTTTTGCCCGACAGGCTCTGCTTAGGGCTACATCAAGCAGAAACAAACCATGGAGACTAGAACATGGAACTACTTCATTGTGTCAAGTTTCGAGAAGCTAGCACAAACCGTGTTTGATTTAGAGTTCTAACTACACCTATCCGTATATGAGAAAACAGAGTGAAACGTGAAAATTGAAACTGTTACTGCAAACGAATGCTTCAACCTAGAAGAACGAAAGTTGGGCAGCCAAGTGGGATTGTTGTAGTGACCATTACCTGAAAGTATCATGAAGATTGGATGAAAAAATGTATGCTGATATTTCAGGACTTTAGTAGTTTTTTGGAAGATTGGAAACCCCTTTCAATGAAGGTGTTTTTCGCATATCTCTGCTTAGGGCTACATCAAGAGGAAACAATCCATAGAGATAGAACTTAGAACTACTTCATTCTGTGAAGTTTCAAAAAGCTAGCACAAACCGTGTTTGATTTAAGTTCCAACTACATCTATCCATATTGCAGTAAACAGAGTGAAACCAAACAATCGAAACTGTTGGTGCAAACGAATGCTTCAACCTAGAATTACAAAACTTGGGCAGCCAAGTGAGATTGTTGTAGTGATGATTACCTGAAAGTATTGTGAAGATTAGATGAAAAAATATATGCTGAGAATTCAGGAGACTCATGGTTTTTTGGAAGCTTGGAAGACCTTTTCAATGAAAGTTTGTTTCCGACAGGCTCTGCTTAGGGCTTAATCAAGCGGAAACAAACCATAGAGATAGAACATGGAACTACTTCATTGTGTCAAGTTTGAAGAAGCTAACACAAACCGTTTGTGATTTAGAGTTCTAACTACACCTATCCGTATATGAGAAAACAGAGTGAAACGTGAAAATTGAAACTGTTACTGCAAACGAATGCTTCAACCTAGAAGAACGAAAGTTGGGCAGCCAAGTGGGATTGTTGTAGTGACCATTACCTGAAAGTATCATGAAGATTGGATGAAAAAATGTGTGCTGATATTTCAGGACTTTAGTAGTTTTTTGGAAGATTGGAAACCCCTTTCAATGAAGGTGTTTTTCGCCCATCTCTGCTTAGGGCTACATCAAGAGGAAACAATCCATAGAGATAGCACTTAGAACTACTTCATTCTGTGAAGTTTCAAGAAGCTAGCACAAACCGTGTTTGATTTACGGTTCCAACAAGATCTATCCACTATAGCAGAAAACAGAGTGAAACCTAACAATCGAAACTGTTAGTGCAAACGAATGCTTCAACCTAGATCACAAAACTTGGGCAGCCAAGTGAGATTGTTGTAGTGATGATTACCTGAAAGTATTGTGAAGATTAGATGAAAAAATATATGCTGAGAATTCAGGAGACTCATGGTTTTTTGGAAACTTGGAAGACCATTTCAATGAAGGTGTTTGCCCGACAGGCTCTGCTTAGGGCTTAATCAAGCGGAAACAAACCATAGAGATAGAACATGGAACTACTTCATTGTGTCAAGATTGAAGAAGCTAGCACAAACCGTTTTTGATTTAGAGTTCTAACTACACCTATCGTACATGAGAAAACAGAGTGAAACGTGAAAATTGAAACTGTTACTGCAAACGAATGCTTCAACCTAGAAGAACGAAAGTTGGGCAGCCAAGTGGGATTGTTGTAGTGATCATTACCTGAAAGTATCATGAAGATTGGAAGAAAAAATATATGCAGAGATTTCAGGACTTTTGTAGATTTTGGAAGATTGGAAACCCCTTTCAATGAAGGTGTTTTTGCCCATCTCTGCTTAGGGCTACATCAAGAGGAAACAAACCATAGAGAGATAGCCACTTAGAACTACTTCATTCTGTGAAGTTTCAAGAAGCTAGCACAAACCGTGTTTGATTTACAGTTCCAACTATATCTATCCATATAGGAGAAAACAGAGTGAAACCTAACAATCGAAACTGGTTAGTGCAAACGAATGCTTCAACCTAGAAGTACGAAACTTGGGCAGCCAAGTGAGATTGTTGTAGTGATGATTACCTGAAAGTTTTGTGAAGATTGGATGAAAAAATATATGCTGAGAATTCAGGAGACTCATGGTTTTTGGAAGCTTGGAAGACCTTTTCAATGAAGGTGTTTGCCCGCAAGTCTCTGCTTAGGGCTTAATCAAGCGGAAACAAACCATAAAGATAGAACATGGAACTACTTCATTGTATCAAGTTTCAAGAAGCTAGCACAAACCGTGTTTGATTTAGAGTTCTAACTACACCTATCCGTATATGAGAAAAACAGTGAAACGTGAAAATTGAAACTGTTACTGCAAACGAATGCTTCAACCTAGAAGAACGAAAGTTGGGCAGCCAAGTGGATTGTTGTAGTGACCATTACCTGAAAGTATCATGAAGATTGGATGAAAAAAATGTATGCTGATATTTCAGGACTTTTGTAGTTTTTGAAGATTGGAAAACCCCTTTCAATGAAGGTGTTTTTCGCCCATCTCTGCTTAGGGCTACATCAAGAGGAAACAAACCATAGAGATAGAACTCAGAACTACTTCTTCTGTGAAGATTCAAGAAGCTACCACAAACCGTGTTTGATTTATAGTTCCAACTACATCTATCCATATTGGAGAAAACAGAGTAAAACCTAACTATCGAAACTGATGGTGCAAACGAATGCTTCAACCTAGAATTACAAAACTTGGGCAGCCAGTGAGATTGTTGTAGTGATGATTACCTGAAAGTATTGTGAAGATTAGATGAAAAATATATATGCTGAGAATTCAGGAGACTCATGGTTTTTTGGAAGCTTGGAAGACCTTTTCAATGAAAGTTTGTTTCCGACAGGCTCTGCTTAGGGCTTAATCAAGCGGAAACAAACCATAGAGATAGAACATGGAACTACTTCATTGTGTCAAGTTTGAAGAAGCTAACACAAACCGTTTTTGATTTAGAGTTCTAACTACACCTATCCGTATATGAGAAAACAGAGTGAAACGTGAAAATTGAAACTGTTACTGCAAACGAATGCTTCAACCTAGAAGAACGAAAGTTGGGCAGCCAAGTGGGATTGTTGTAGTGACCATTACCTGAAAGTATCATGAAGATTGGATGAAAAAATGTATGCTGATATTTCAGGACTTTAGTAGTTTTTTGGAAGATTTGAAACCCCTTTCAATGAAGGTGTTTTTCCCCCATCTCTGCTTAGGGCTACATCAAGAGGAAACAAACCATAGAGATAGAACTTAGAACTACTTCATTCTGTGAAGTTTCAAGAAGCTAGCACAAACCGTGTTTGATTTACGGTTCCAACTAGATCTATCCATATAGCAGAAAACAGAGTGAAACCTAACAATCGAAACTGTTAGTGCAAACGAATGCTTCAACCTAGATCACAAAACTTGGGCAGCCAAGTGAGATTGTTGTAGTGATGATTACCTGAAAGTATTGTGAAGATTAGATGAAAAAATATATGCTGAGAATTCAGGAGACTCATGGTTTTTTGGAAACTTGGAAGACCATTTCAATGAAGGTGTTTGCCCGACAGGCTCTGCTTAGGGCTTAATCAAGCGGAAACAAACCATAGAGATAGAACATGGAACTACTTCATTGTGTCAAGATTGAAGAAGCTAGCACAAACCGTTTTTGATTTAGAGTTCTAACTACACCTATCCGTACATGAGAAAACAGAGTGAAACGTGAAAATTGAAACTGTTACTGCAAACGAATGCTTCAACCTAGAAGAACGAAAGTTGGGCAGCCAAGTGGGATTGTTGTAGTGATCATTACCTGAAAGTATCATGAAGATTGGAAGAAAAAATATATGCAGAGATTTCAGGACTTTTGTAGATTTTGGAAGATTGGAAACCCCTTTCAATGAAGGTGTTTTTTGCCCATCTCTGCTTAGGGCTACATCAAGAGGAAACAAACCATAGAGATAGCACTTAGAACTACTTCATTCTGTGAAGTTTCAAGAAGCTAGCACAAACCGTGTTTGATTTACAGTTCCAACTATATCTATCCATATAGGAGAAAACAGAGTGAAACCTAACAATCGAAACTGTTAGTGCAAACGAATGCTTCAACCTAGAAGTACGAAACTTGGGCAGCCAAGTGAGATTGTTGTAGTGATGATTACCTGAAAGTTTTGTGAAGATTGGATGAAAAAATATATGCTGAGAATTCAGGAGACTCATGGTTTTTTGGAAGCTTGGAAGACCTTTTCAATGAAGGTGTTTGCCCGCAAGTCTCTGCTTAGGGCTTAATCAAGCGGAAACAAACCATAAAGATAGAACATGGAACTACTTCATTGTATCAAGTTTCAAGAAGCTAGCACAAACCGTGTTTGATTTAGAGTTCTAACTACACCTATCCGTATATGAGAAAACAGAGTGAAACGTGAAAATTGAAACTGTTACTGCAAACGAATGCTTCAACCTAGAAGAACGAAAGTTGGGCAGCCAAGTGGGATTGTTGTAGTGACCATTACCTGAAAGTATCATGAAGATTGGATGAAAAAATGTATGCTGATATTTCAGGACTTTTGTAGTTTTTTGGAAGATTGGAAACCCCTTTCAATGAAGGTGTTTTTCGCCCATCTCTGCTTAGGGCTACATCAAGAGGAAACAAACCATAGAGATAGAACTCAGAACTACTTCATTCTGTGAAGATTCAAGAAGCTACCACAAACCGTGTTTGATTTATAGTTCCAACTACATCTATCCATATAGGAGAAAACAGAGTAAAACCTAACTATCGAAACTGATGGTGCAAACGAATGCTTCAACCTAGAATTACAAAACTTGGGCAGCCAAGTGAGATTGTTGTAGTGATGATTACCTGAAAGTATTGTGAAGATTAGATGAAAAAATATATGCTGAGAATTCAGGAGACTCATGGTTTTTTGGAAGCTTGGAAGACCTTTTCAATGAAAGTTTGTTTCCGACAGGCTCTGCTTAGGGCTTAATCAAGCGGAAACAAACCATAGAGATAGAACATGGAACTACTTCATTGTGTCAAGTTTGAAGAAGCTAACACAAACCGTTTTTGATTTAGAGTTCTAACTACACCTATCCGTATATGAGAAAACAGAGTGAAACGTGAAAATTGAAACTGTTACTGCAAACGAATGCTTCAACCTAGAAGAACGAAAGTTGGGCAGCCAAGTGGGATTGTTGTAGTGACCATGACCTGAAAGTATCATGAAGATTGGATGAAAAAATGTGTGCTGATATTTCAGGACTTTTGTAGTTTTTTGGAAGATTGGAAACCCCTTTCAATGAAGGTGTTTTTCGCCCATCTCTGCTTAGGGCTACATCAAGAGGAAACAATCCATAGAGATAGCACTTAGAACTACTTCATTCTGTGAACTTTCAAGAAGCTAGCACAAACCGTGTTTGATTTACGGTTCCAACTAGATCTATCCATATAGCAGAAAACAGAGTGAAACCTAACAATCGAAACTGTTAGTGCAAACGAATGCTTCAACCTAGAAGTACGAAACTTGGGCAGCCAAGTGAGATTGTTGTAGTGATGATTACCTGAAAGTATTGTGAAGATTGGATGAAAAAATATATGCTGAGAATTCAGGACCTCATGGTTTTTTGGAAGCTTGGAAGACCTTTTCAAAGAAAGTTTGTGCCCGACAGGCTCTGCTTAGGGCTACATCAAGCAGAAACAAACCATGGAGACAGAACATGGAACTACTTCATTGTGTCAAGTTTCGAGAAGCTAGCACAAACCGTGTTTGATTTAGAGTTCTAACTACACCTATCCGTATATGAGAAAACAGAGTGAAACGTGAAAATTGAAACTGTTACTGCAAACGAATGCTTCAACCTAGAAGAACGAAAGTTGGGCAGCCAAGTGGGATTGTTGTAGTGACCATTACCTGAAAGTATCATGAAGATTGGATGAAAAAATGTATGCTGATATTTCAGGACTTTAGTAGTTTTTTGGAAGATTGGAAACCCCTTTCAATGAAGGTGTTTTTCGCCCATCTCTGCTTAGGGCTACATCAGAGGAAACAATCATAGAGAGATAGCACTTAGAGTACTTCACTACTTGTAAGTTTCAAAAGCTAGCACAAACCGTGTTGATTTAAGCAGTACAGAGTGAACACAACAATCGAACATGTGTAGTGAAACAAACGTATGCTGAAACCTAGAAGTACGAAACTTGGGCAGCCAAGTGAGATTGTTGTAGTGATGATTACCTGAAAGTATTGTGAAGATTGGATGAAAAAATATATGCTGAGAATTCAGGAGACTCATGGTTTTTTGGAAGCTTGGAAGACCTTTTCAATGTAAGTTTGTGCCCGACAGGCTCTGCTTAGGGCTTATCAAGCGGAAAACAAACCATAGAGATAGAACATGGAACTACTTCATTGTGTCAAGTTTCAAGAAGCTAGCACAAACCGTGTTTGATTTAGCATTCTAACTACACCTATCCGTATATGAGAAAACAGAGTGAAACGTGAAATTGCAACTGTTACTGCAAACGAATGCTTCAACCTAGAAGAACGAAAGTTGGGCAGCCAAGTGGGATTGTTGTAGTGACCCATTACCTGAAAGTATCATGAAGATTGGATGAAAAAATGTATGCTGATATTTCAGGACTTTAGTAGTTTTTTGGAAGATTGGAAACCCCTTTCAATGAAGGTGTTTTTCGCCCATCTCTGCTTAGGGCTACATCAAGAGGAAACAAACCATAGAGATAGAACTTAGAACTACTTCATTCTGTGAAGTTTCAAGAAGCTAGCACAAACCGTGTTTGATTTACGGTTCCAACTAGATCTATCCATATAGCAGAAAACAGAGTGAAACCTAACAATCGAAACTGTTAGTGCAAACGAATGCTTCAACCTAGATTACAAAACTTGGGCAGCCAGTGAGATTGTTGTAGTGATGATTACCTGAAAGTATTGTGAAGATTAGATGAAAAAATATATGCTGAGAATTCAGGAGACTCATGGTTTTTTGGAAACTTGGAAGACCATTTCAATGAGGTGTTTGCCCGACAGGCTCTGCTTAGGGCTTAATCAAGCGGAAACAAACCATAGAGATAGAACATGGAACTACTTCATTGTGTCAAGTTTGAAGAAGCTAACACAAACCGTTTTGATTTAGAGTTCTAACTACACCTATCCGTATATGAGAAAACAGAGTGAAACTGGAAAATTGAAACTGTTACTGCAAACGAATGCTTCAACCTAGAAGAACGAAAGTTGGGCAGCCAAGTGGATTGTTGTAGTGACCATTACCTGAAAGTATCATGAAGATTGGATGAAAAAATGTGTGCTGATATTTCAGGACTTTTGTAGTTTTTTGGAAGATTGGAAACCCCTTTCAATGAAGGTGGTTTTTCGCCCATCTCTGCTTAGGGCTACATCAAGAGGAAACAAACCATAGAGATAGAACTCAGAACTACTTCATTCTGTGAAGATTCAAGAAGCTACCACAAACCGTGTTTGATTTATAGTTCCAACTACATCTATCCATATTGGAGAAAACAGAGTAAAACCTAACTATCGAAACTGATGGTGCAAACGAATGCTTCAAACCTAGAATTACAAAACTTGGGCAGCCAAGTGAGATTGTGTAGTGAGTGATTACCTGAAAGTATTGTGAAGATTAGATGAAAAAATATATGCTGAGAATTCAGGAGACTCATGGTTTTTTGGAAGCTTGGAAGACCTTTTCAATGAAAGTTTGTTTCCGACAGGCTCTGCTTAGGGCTTAATCAAGCGGAAACAAACCATAGAGATAGAACATGGAACTACTTCATTGTGTCAAGTTTGAAGAAGCTAACACAAACCGTTTTTGATTTAGAGTTCTAACTACACCTATCCGTATATGAGAAAACAGAGTGAAACGTGAAAATTGAAACTGTTACTGCAAACGAATGCTTCAACCTAGAAGAACGAAAGTTGGGCAGCCAAGTGGGATTGTTGTAGTGACCATTACCTGAAAGTATCCTGAAGTATGGATGAAAAAATGTGTGCTGATATTTCAGGACTTTTGTAGTTTTTTGGAAGATTGGAAACCCCTTTCAATGAAGGTGTTTTTCGCCCATCTCTGCTTAGGGCTACATCAAGAGGAAACAATCCATAGAGATAGCACTTAGAACTACTTCATTCTGTGAAGTTTCAAGAAGCTAGCACAAACCGTGTTTGATTTACGGTTCCAACAAGATCTATCCACATAGCAGAAAACAGAGTGAAACCTAACAATCGAAACTGTTAGTGCAAACGAATGCTTCAACCTAGAAGTACGAAACTTGGGCAGCCAAGTGAGATTGTTGTAGTGATGATTACCTGAAAGTATTGTGTAGATTGGATGAAAAAATATGTGCTGAGAATTCAGGAGACTCATGGTTTTTTGGAAGCTTGGAAGACCTTTTCAATGAAGGTGTTTGCCCGCAAGTCTCTGCTTAGGGCTTAATCAAGCGGAAACAAACCATAGAGATAGAACATGGAACTACTTCATTGTATCAAGTTTCAAGAAGCTAGCACAAACCGTGTTTGATTTAGAGTTCTAACTACACCTATCCGTATATGAGAAAACAGAGTGAAACGTGAAAATTGAAACTGTTACTGCAAACGAATGCTTCAACCTAGAAGAACGAAAGTTGGGCAGCCAAGTGGGATTGTTGTAGTGACCATGACCTGAAAGTATCATGAAGATTGGATGAAAAAATGTATGCTGATATTTCAGGACTTTTGTAGTTTTTTGGAAGATTGGAAACCCCTTTCAATGAAGGTGTTTTTCGCCCATCTCTGCTTAGGGCTACATCAAGAGGAAACAAACCATAGAGATAGAACTTAGAACTACTTCATTCTGTGAAGTTTCAAGAAGCTAGCACAAACCGTGTTTGATTTACGGTTCCAACTAGATCTATCCATATAGCAGAAAACAGAGTGAAACCTAACAATCGAAACTGTTAGTGCAAACGAATGCTTCAACCTAGATTACAAAACTTGGGCAGCCAAGTGAGATTGTTGTAGTGATGATTACCTGAAAGTATTGTGAAGATTAGATGAAAAAATATATGCTGAGAATTCAGGAGACTCATGGTTTTTTGGAAACTTGGAAGACCCTTTCAATGAAGGTGTTTGCCCGACAGGCTCTGCTTAGGGCTTAATCAAGCGGAAACAAACCATAGAGATAGAACATGGAACTACTTCATTGTGTCAAGTTTGAAGAAGCTAACACAAACCGTTTTTGATTTAGAGTTCTAACTACACCTATCCGTATATGAGAAAACAGAGTGAAACGTGAAAATTGAAACTGTTACTGCAAACGAATGCTTCAACCTAGAAGAACGAAAGTTGGGCAGCCAAGTGGGATTGTTGTAGTGACCATTACCTGAAAGTATCATGAAGATTGGATGAAAAAATGTGTGCTGATATTTCAGGACTTTTGTAGTTTTTTGGAAGATTGGAAACCCCTTTCAATGAAGGTGTTTTTCGCCCATCTCTGCTTAGGGCTACATCAAGAGGAAACAAACCATAGAGATAGAACTCAGAACTACTTCATTCTGTGAAGATTCAAGAAGCTACCACAAACCGTGTTTGATTTATAGTTCCAACTACATCTATCCATATTGGAGAAAACAGAGTAAAACCTAACTATCGAAACTGATGGTGCAAACGAATGCTTCAACCTAGAATTACAAAACTTGGGCAGCCAAGTGAGATTGTTGTAGTGATGATTACCTGAAAGTATTGTGAAGATTAGATGAAAAAATATATGCTGAGAATTCAGGAGACTCATGGTTTTTTGGAAGCTTGGAAGACCTTTTCAATGAAAGTTTGTTTCCGACAGGCTCTGCTTAGGGCTTAATCAAGCGGAAACAAACCATAGAGATAGAACATGGAACTACTTCATTGTGTCAAGTTTGAAGAAGCTAACACAAACCGTTTTTGATTTAGAGTTCTAACTACACCTATCCGTATATGAGAAAACAGAGTGAAACGTGAAAATTGAAACTGTTACTGCAAACGAATGCTTCAACCTAGAAGAACGAAAGTTGGGCAGCCAAGTGGGATTGTTGTAGTGACCATTACCTGAAAGTATCCTGAAGTATGGATGAAAAAATGTGTGCTGATATTTCAGGACTTTTGTAGTTTTTTGGAAGATTGGAAACCCCTTTCAATGAAGGTGTTTTTCGCCCATCTCTGCTTAGGGCTACATCAAGAGGAAACAATCCATAGAGATAGCACTTAGAACTACTTCATTCTGTGAAGTTTCAAGAAGCTAGCACAAACCGTGTTTGATTTACGGTTCCAACAAGATCTATCCACATAGCAGAAAACAGAGTGAAACCTAACAATCGAAACTGTTAGTGCAAACGAATGCTTCAACCTAGAAGTACGAAACTTGGGCAGCCAAGTGAGATTGTTGTAGTGATGATTACCTGAAAGTATTGTGTAGATTGGATGAAAAAATATGTGCTGAGAATTCAGGAGACTCATGGTTTTTTGGAAGCTTGGAAGACCTTTTCAATGAAGGTGTTTGCCCGCAAGTCTCTGCTTAGGGCTTAATCAAGCGGAAACAAACCATAGAGATAGAACATGGAACTACTTCATTGTATCAAGTTTCAAGAAGCTAGCACAAACCGTGTTTGATTTAGAGTTCTAACTACACCTATCCGTATATGAGAAAACAGAGTGAAACGTGAAAATTGAAACTGTTACTGCAAACGAATGCTTCAACCTAGAAGAACGAAAGTTGGGCAGCCAAGTGGGATTGTTGTAGTGACCATGACCTGAAAGTATCATGAAGATTGGATGAAAAAATGTATGCTGATATTTCAGGACTTTTGTAGTTTTTTGGAAGATTGGAAAACCCTTTCAATGAAGGTGTTTTTCGCCCATCTCTGCTTAGGGCTACATCAAGAGGAAACAAACCATAGAGATAGAACTCAGAACTACTTCATTCTGTGAAGATTCAAGAAGCTACCACAAACCGTGTTTGATTTATAGTTCCAACTACATCTATCCATATAGGAGAAAACAGAGTAAAACCTAACTATCGAAACTGATGGTGCAAACGAATGCTTCAACCTAGAATTACAAAACTTGGGCAGCCAAGTGAGATTGTTGTAGTGATGATTACCTGAAAGTATTGTGAAGATTAGATGAAAAAATATATGCTGAGAATTCAGGAGACTCATGGTTTTTTGGAAGCTTGGAAGACCTTTTCAATGAAAGTTTGTTTCCGACAGGCTCTGCTTAGGGCTTAATCAAGCGGAAACAAACCATAGAGATAGAACATGGAACTACTTCATTGTGTCAAGTTTGAAGAAGCTAACACAAACCGTTTTTGATTTAGAGTTCTAACTACACCTATCCGTATATGAGAAAACAGAGTGAAACGTGAAAATTGAAACTGTTACTGCAAACGAATGCTTCAACCTAGAAGAACGAACGTTGGGCAGCCAAGTGGGATTGTTGTAGTGACCATTACCTGAAAGTATCATGAAGATTGGATGAAAAAATGTGTGCTGATATTTCAGGACTTTTGTAGTTTTTTGGAAGATTGGAAACCCCTTTCAATGAAGGTGTTTTTCGCCCATCTCTGCTTAGGGCTACATCAAGAGGAAACAATCCATAGAGATAGCACTTAGAACTACTTCATTCTGTGAACTTTCAAGAAGCTAGCACAAACCGTGTTTGATTTACGGTTCCAACTAGATCTATCCATATAGCAGAAAACAGAGTGAAACCTAACAATCGAAACTGTTAGTGCAAACGAATGCTTCAACCTAGATTACAAAACTTGGGCAGCCAAGTGAGATTGTTGTAGTGATGATTACCTGAAAGTATTGTGAAGATTAGATGAAAAAATATATGCTGAGAATTCAGGAGACTCATGGTTTTTTGGAAACTTGGAAGACCATTTCAATGAAGGTGTTTGCCCGACAGGCTCTGCTTAGGGCTTAATCAAGCGGAAACAAACCATAGAGATAGAACATGGAACTACTTCATTGTGTCAAGATTGAAGAAGCTAGCACAAACCGTTTTTGATTTAGAGTTCTAACTACACCTATCCGTATATGAGAAAACAGAGTGAAACGTGAAAATTGAAACTGTTACTGCAAACGAATGCTTCAACCTAGAAGAACGAAAGTTGGGCAGCCAAGTGGGATTGTTGTAGTGACCATTACCTGAAAGTATCATGAAGATTGGATGAAAAAATGTATGCTGATATTTCAGGACTTTTGTAGTTTTTTGGAAGATTGGAAAACCCTTTCAATGAAGGTGTTTTTCGCCCATCTCTGCTTAGGGCTACATCAAGAGGAAACAAACCATAGAGATAGAACTCAGAACTACTTCATTCTGTGAAGATTCAAGAAGCTACCACAAACCGTGTTTGATTTATAGTTCCAACTACATCTATCCATATTGGAGAAAACAGAGTAAAACCTAACTATCGAAACTGATGGTGCAAACGAATGCTTCAACCTAGAATTACAAAACTTGGGCAGCCAAGTGAGATTGTTGTAGTGATGATTACCTGAAAGTATTGTAAAGATTAGATGAAAAAATATATGCTGAGAATTCAGGAGACTCATGGTTTTTTGGAAGCTTGGAAGACCTTTTCAATGAAAGTTTGTTTCCGACAGGCTCTGCTTAGGGCTTAATCAAGCGGAAACAAACCATAGAGATAGAACATGGAACTACTTCATTGTGTCAAGTTTGAAGAAGCTAACACAAACCGTTTTTGATTTAGAGTTCTAACTACACCTATCCGTATATGAGAAAACAGAGTGAAACGTGAAAATTGAAACTGTTACTGCAAACGAATGCTTCAACCTAGAAGAACGAAAGTTGGGCAGCCAAGTGGGATTGTTGTAGTGACCATTACCTGAAAGTATCATGAAGTATGGATGAAAAAATGTGTGCTGATATTTCAGGACTTTTGTAGTTTTTTGGAAGATTGGAAACCCCTTTCAATGAAGGTGTTTTTCGCCCATCTCTGCTTAGGGCTACATCAAGAGGAAACAATCCATAGAGATAGCACTTAGAACTACTTCATTCTGTGAAGTTTCAAGAAGCTAGCACAAACCGTGTTTGATTTACGGTTCCAACAAGATCTATCCACATAGCAGAAAACAGAGTGAAACCTAACAATCGAAACTGTTAGTGCAAACGAATGCTTCAACCTAGAAGTACGAAACTTGGGCAGCCAAGTGAGATTGTTGTAGTGATGATTACCTGAAAGTATTGTGTAGATTGGATGAAAAAATATGTGCTGAGAATTCAGGAGACTCATGGTTTTTTGGAAGCTTGGAAGACCTTTTCAATGAAGGTGTTTGCCCGCAAGTCTCTGCTTAGGGCTTAATCAAGCGGAAACAAACCATAGAGATAGAACATGGAACTACTTCATTGTATCAAGTTTCAAGAAGCTAGCACAAACCGTGTTTGATTTAGAGTTCTAACTACACCTATCCGTATATGAGAAAACAGAGTGAAACGTGAAAATTGAAACTGTTACTGCAAACGAATGCTTCAACCTAGAAGAACGAAAGTTGGGCAGCCAAGTGGGATTGTTGTAGTGACCATGACCTGAAAGTATCATGAAGATTGGATGAAAAAATGTATGCTGATATTTCAGGACTTTTGTAGTTTTTTGGAAGATTGGAAACCCCTTTCAATGAAGGTGTTTTTCGCCCATCTCTGCTTAGGGCTACATCAAGAGGAAACAAACCATAGAGATAGAACTCAGAACTACTTCATTCTGTGAAGATTCAAGAAGCTACCACAAACCGTGTTTGATTTATAGTTCCAACTACATCTATCCATATAGGAGAAAACAGAGTAAAACCTAACTATCGAAACTGATGGTGCAAACGAATGCTTCAACCTAGAATTACAAAACTTGGGCAGCCAAGTGAGATTGTTGTAGTGATGATTACCTGAAAGTATTGTGAAGATTAGATGAAAAAATATATGCTGAGAATTCAGGAGACTCATGGTTTTTTGGAAGCTTGGAAGACCTTTTCAATGAAAGTTTGTTTCCGACAGGCTCTGCTTAGGGCTTAATCAAGCGGAAACAAACCATAGAGATAGAACATGGAACTACTTCATTGTGTCAAGTTTGAAGAAGCTAACACAAACCGTTTTTGATTTAGAGTTCTAACTACACCTATCCGTATATGAGAAAACAGAGTGAAACGTGAAAATTGAAACTGTTACTGCAAACGAATGCTTCAAAATAGAAGAACGAAAGTTGGGCAGCCAAGTGGGATTGTTGTAGTGACCATTACCTGAAAGTATCATGAAGATTGGATGAAAAAATGTGTGCTGATATTTCAGGACTTTTGTAGTTTTTTGGAAGATTGGAAACCCCTTTCAATGAAGGTGTTTTTCGCCCATCTCTGCTTAGGGCTACATCAAGAGGAAACAATCCATAGAGATAGCACTTAGAACTACTTCATTCTGTGAACTTTCAAGAAGCTAGCACAAACCGTGTTTGATTTACGGTTCCAACTAGATCTATCCATATAGCAGAAAACAGAGTGAAACCTAACAATCGAAACTGTTAGTGCAAACGAATGCTTCAACCTAGAAGTACGAAACTTGGGCAGCCAAGTGAGATTGTTGTAGTGATGATTACCTGAAAGTATTGTGAAGATTGGATGAAAAAATATATGCTGAGAATTCAGGACCTCATGGTTTTTTGGAATCTTGGAAGACCTTTTCAAAGAAAGTTTGTGCCCGACAGGCTCTGCTTAGGGCTACATCAAGCAGAAACAAACCATGGAGACAGAACATGGAACTACTTCATTGTGTCAAGTTTCGAGAAGCTAGCAAAAACCGTGTTTGATTTAGAGTTCTAACTACACCTATCCGTATATGAGAAAACAGAGTGAAACGTGAAAATTGAAACTGTTACTGCAAACGAATGCTTCAACCTAGAAGAACGAAAGTTGGGCAGCCAAGTGGGATTGTTGTAGTGACCATTACCTGAAAGTATCATGAAGATTGGATGAAAAAATGTACGCTGATATTTCAGGAATTTTGTAGTTTTTTGGAAGATTGGAAACCCCTTTCAATGAAGGTGTTTTTCGCCCATCTCTGCTTAGGGCTACATCAAGAGGAAACAATCCATAGAGATAGAACTTAGAACTACTTCATTCTGTGAAGTTTCAAAAAGCTAGCACAAACCGTGTTTGATTTACAGTTCCAACTACATCTATCCATATAGCAGTAAACAGAGTGAAACCAAACAATCGAAACTGTTAGTGCAAACGAATGCTTCAACCTAGAAGTACGAAACTTGGGCAGCCAAGTGAGATTGTTGTAGTGATGATTACCTGAAAGTATTGTGAAGATTGGATGAAAAAATATATGCTGAGAATTCAGGAGACTCATGGTTTTTTGGAAGCTTGGAAGACCTTTTCAATGTAAGTTTGTGCCCGACAGGCTCTGCTTAGGGCTTAATCAAGCGGAAACAAACCATAGAGATAGAACATGGAACTACTTCATTGTGTCAAGTTTCAAGAAGCTAGCACAAACCGTGTTTGATTTAGCATTCTAACTACACCTATCCGTATATGAGAAAACAGAGTGAAACGTGAAAATTGCAACTGTTACTGCAAACGAATGCTTCAACCTAGAAGAACGAAAGTTGGGCAGCCAAGTGGGATTGTTGTAGTGACCATTACCTGAAAGTATCATGAAGATTGGATGAAAAAATGTATGCTGATATTTCAGGACTTTAGTAGTTTTTTGGAAGATTGGAAACCCCTTTCAATGAAGGTGTTTTTCGCCCATCTCTGCTTAGGGCTACATCAAGAGGAAACAAACCATAGAGATAGAACTTAGAACTACTTCATTCTGTGAAGTTTCAAGAAGCTAGCACAAACCGTGTTTGATTTACGGTTCCAACTAGATCTATCCATATAGCAGAAAACAGAGTGAAACCTAACAATCGAAACTGTTAGTGCAAACGAATGCTTCAACCTAGATTACAAAACTTGGGCAGCCAAGTGAGATTGTTGTAGTGATGATTACCTGAAAGTATTGTGAAGATTAGATGAAAAAATATATGCTGAGAATTCAGGAGACTCATGGTTTTTTGGAAACTTGGAAGACCATTTCAATGAAGGTGTTTGCCCGACAGGCTCTGCTTAGGGCTTAATCAAGCGGAAACAAACCATAGAGATAGAACATGGAACTACTTCATTGTGTCAAGATTGAAGAAGCTAGCACAAACCGTTTTTGATTTAGAGTTCTAACTACACCTATCCGTATATGAGAAAACAGAGTGAAACGTGAAAATTGAAACTGTTACTGCAAACGAATGCTTCAACCTAGAAGAACGAAAGTTGGGCAGCCAAGTGGGATTGTTGTAGTGACCATTACCTGAAAGTATCATGAAGATTGGATGAAAAAATGTATGCTGATATTTCAGGACTTTTGTAGTTTTTTGGAAGATTGGAAAACCCTTTCAATGAAGGTGTTTTTCGCCCATCTCTGCTTAGGGCTACATCAAGAGGAAACAAACCATAGAGATAGAACTCAGAACTACTTCATTCTGTGAAGATTCAAGAAGCTACCACAAACCGTGTTTGATTTATAGTTCCAACTACATCTATCCATATTGGAGAAAACAGAGTAAAACCTAACTATCGAAACTGATGGTGCAAACGAATGCTTCAACCTAGAATTACAAAACTTGGGCAGCCAAGTGAGATTGTTGTAGTGATGATTACCTGAAAGTATTGTGAAGATTAGATGAAAAAATATATGCTGAGAATTCAGGAGACTCATGGTTTTTTGGAAGCTTGGAAGACCTTTTCAATGAAAGTTTGTTTCCGACAGGCTCTGCTTAGGGCTTAATCAAGCGGAAACAAACCATAGAGATAGAACATGGAACTACTTCATTGTGTCAAGTTTGAAGAAGCTAACACAAACCGTTTTTGATTTAGAGTTCTAACTACACCTATCCGTATATGAGAAAACAGAGTGAAACGTGAAAATTGAAACTGTTACTGCAAACGAATGCTTCAACCTAGAAGAACGAAAGTTGGGCAGCCAAGTGGGATTGTTGTAGTGACCATTACCCGAAAGTATCATGAAGTATGGATGAAAAAATGTGTGCTGATATTTCAGGACTTTTGTAGTTTTTTGGAAGATTGGAAACCCCTTTCAATGAAGGTGTTTTTCGCCCATCTCTGCTTAGGGCTACATCAAGAGGAAACAATCCATAGAGATAGCACTTAGAACTACTTCATTCTGTGAAGTTTCAAGAAGCTAGCACAAACCGTGTTTGATTTACGGTTCCAACTAGATCTATCCACATAGCAGAAAACAGAGTGAAACCTAACAATCGAAACTGTTAGTGCAAACGAATGCTTCAACCTAGAAGTACGAAACTTGGGCAGCCAAGTGAGATTGTTGTAGTGATGATTACCTGAAAGTATTGTGTAGATTGGATGAAAAAATATGTGCTGAGAATTCAGGAGACTCATGGTTTTTTGGAAGCTTGGAAGACCTTTTCAATGAAGGTGTTTGCCCGCAAGTCTCTGCTTAGGGCTTAATCAAGCGGAAACAAACCATAGAGATAGAACATGGAACTACTTCATTGTATCAAGTTTCAAGAAGCTAGCACAAACCGTGTTTGATTTACAGTTCTAACTAAACCTATCCGTATATGACAAAACAGAGTGAAACGTGAAAATTGAAACTGTTACTGCAAACGAATGCTTCAACCTAGAAGAACGAAAGTTGGGCAGCCAAGTGGGATTGTTGTAGTGATCATTACCTGAAAGTATCATGAAGATTGGAAGAAAAAATATATGCAGAGATTTCAGGACTTTTGTAGATTTTGGAAGATTGGAAACCCCTTTCAATGAAGGTGTTTTTTGCCCATCTCTGCTTAGGTCTACATCAAGAGGAAACAAACCATAGAGATAGCACTTAGAACTACTTCATTCTGTGAAGTTTCAAGAAGCTAGCACAAACCGTGTTTGATTTACACTTCCAACTATATCTATCCATATAGGAGAAAACAGAGTGAAACCTAACAATCGAAACTGTTAGTGCAAACGAATGCTTCAACCTAGAAGTACGAAACTTGGGCAGCCAAGTGAGATTGTTGTAGTGATGATTACCTGAAAGTTTTGTGAAGATTGGATGAAAAAATATATGCTGAGAATTCAGGAGACTCATGGTTTTTTGGAAGCTTGGAAGACCTTTTCAATGAAGGTGTTTGCCCGCAAGTCTCTGCTTAGGGCTTAATCAAGCGGAAACAAACCATAAAGATAGAACATGGAACTACTTCATTGTATCAAGTTTCAAGAAGCTAGCACAAACCGTGTTTGATTTAGAGTTCTAACTACACCTATCCGTATATGAGAAAACAGAGTGAAACGTGAAAATTGAAACTGTTACTGCAAACGAATGCTTCAACCTAGAAGAACGAAAGTTGGGCAGCCAAGTGGGATTGTTGTAGTGACCATTACCTGAAAGTATCATGAAGATTGGATGAAAAAATGTATGCTGATATTTCAGGACTTTTGTAGTTTTTTGGAAGATTGGAAACCCCTTTCAATGAAGGTGTTTTTCGCCCATCTCTGCTTAGGGCTACATCAAGAGGAAACAAACCATAGAGATAGAACTCAGAACTACTTCATTCTGTGAAGATTCAAGAAGCTACCACAAACCGTGTTTGATTTATAGTTCCAACTACATCTATCCATATAGGAGAAAACAGAGTAAAACCTAACTATCGAAACTGATGGTGCAAACGAATGCTTCAACCTAGAATTACAAAACTTGGGCAGCCAAGTGAGATTGTTGTAGTGATGATTACCTGAAAGTATTGTGAAGATTAGATGAAAAAATATATGCTGAGAATTCAGGAGACTCATGGTTTTTTGGAAGCTTGGAAGACCTTTTCAATGAAAGTTTGTTTCCGACAGGCTCTGCTTAGGGCTTAATCAAGCGGAAACAAACCATAGAGATAGAACATGGAACTACTTCATTGTGTCAAGTTTGAAGAAGCTAACACAAACCGTTTTTGATTTAGAGTTCTAACTACACCTATCCGTATATGAGAAAACAGAGTGAAACGTGAAAATTGAAACTGTTACTGCAAACGAATGCTTCAACCTAGAAGAACGAAAGTTGGGCAGCCAAGTGGGATTGTTGTAGTGACCATTACCTGAAAGTATCATGAAGATTGGATGAAAAAATGTGTGCTGATATTTCAGGACTTTTGTAGTTTTTTGGAAGATTGGAAACCCCTTTCAATGAAGGTGTTTTTCGCCCATCTCTGCTTAGGGCTACATCAAGAGGAAACAATCCATAGAGATAGCACTTAGAACTACTTCATTCTGTGAAGTTTCAAGAAGCTAGCACAAACCGTGTTTGATTTACGGTTCCAACTAGATCTATCCACATAGCAGAAAACAGAGTGAAACCTAACAATCGAAACTGTTAGTGCAAACGAATGCTTCAACCTAGAAGTACGAAACTTGGGCAGCCAAGTGAGATTGTTGTAGTGATGATTACCTGAAAGTATTGTGAAGATTGGATGAAAAAATATATGCTGAGAATTCAGGACCTCATGGTTTTTTGGAAGCTTGGAAGACCTTTTCAAAGAAAGTTTGTGCCCGACAGGCTCTGCTTAGGGCTACATCAAGCAGAAACAAACCATGGAGATAGAACATGGAACTACTTCATTGTGTCAAGTTTCGAGAAGCTAGCACAAACCGTGTTTGATTTAGAGTTCTAACTACACCTATCCGTATATGAGAAAACAGAGTGAAAAGTGAAAATTGAAACTGTTACTGCAAACGAATGCTTCAACCTAGAAGAACGAAAGTTGGGCAGCCAAGTGGGATTGTTGTAGTGACCATTACCTGAAAGTATCATGAAGATTGGATGAAAAAATGTATGCTGATATTTCAGGACTTTTGTAGTTTTTTGGAAGATTGCAAACCCCTTTCAATGAAGGAGTTTTTCGCCCATCTCTGCTTAGGGCTACATCAAGAGGAAACAATCCATAGAGATAGCACTTAGAACTACTTCATTCTGTGAAGTTTCAAGAAGCTAGCCCAAACCGTGTTTGATTTACGGTTCCAACTAGATCTATCCATATAGCAGAAAACAGAGTGAAACCTAACAATCGAAACTGTTAGTGCAAACGAATGCTTCAACCTAGAAGTACGAAACTTGGGCAGCCAAGTGAGATTGTTGTAGTGATGATTACCTGAAAGTATTGTGTAGATTGGATGAAAAAATATGTGCTGAGAATTCAGGAGACTCATGGTTTTTTGGAAGCTTGGAAGACCTTTTCAATGAAGGTGTTTGCCCGCAAGTCTCTGCTTAGGGCTTAATCAAGCGGAAACAAACCATAGAGATAGAACCTGGAACTACTTCATTGTATCAAGTTTCAAGAAGCTAGCACAAACCGTGTTTGATTTAGAGTTCTAACTACACCTATCCGTATATGAGAAAACAGAGTGAAACGTGAAAATTGAAACTGTTACTGCAAACGAATGCTTCAACCTAGAAGAACGAAAGTTGGGCAGCCAAGTGGGATTGTTGTAGTGACCATTACCTGAAAGTATCATGAAGATTGGATGAAAAAATGTATGCTGATATTTCAGGACTTTTGTAGTTTTTTGGAAGATTGGAAACCCCTTTCAATGAAGGTGTTTTTCGCCCATCTCTGCTTAGGGCTACATCAAGAGGAAACAAACCATAGAGATAGAACTTAGAACTACTTCATTCTGTGAAGTTTCAAGAAGCTAGCACAAACCGTGTTTGATTTACGGTTCCAACTAGATCTATCCATATAGCAGAAAACAGAGTGAAACCTAACAATCGAAACTGTTAGTGCAAACGAATGCTTCAACCTAGATTACAAAACTTGGGCAGCCAAGTGAGATTGTTGTAGTGATGATTACCTGAAAGTATTGTGAAGATTAGATGAAAAAATATATGCTGAGAATTCAGGAGACTCATGGTTTTTTGGAAACTTGGAATACCATTTCAATGAAGGTGTTTGCCCGACAGGCTCTGCTTAGGGCTTAATCAAGCGGAAACAAACCATAGAGATAGAACATGGAACTACTTCATTGTGTCAAGTTTCAAGAAGCTAGCACAAACCGTGTTTGATTTAGCGTTCTAACTACACCTATCCGTATATGAGAAAACAGAGTGAAACGTGAAAATTGCAACTGTTACTGCAAACGAATGCTTCAACCTAGAAGAACGAAAGTTGGGCAGCCAAGTGGGATTGTTGTAGTGACCATTACCTGAAAGTATCATGAAGATTGGATGAAAAAATGTATGCTGATATTTCAGGACTTTAGTAGTTTTTTGGAAGATTGGAAACCCCTTTCAATGAAGGTGTTTTTCGCCCATCTCTGCTTAGGGCTACATCAAGAGGAAACAAACCATAGAGATAGAACTTAGAACTACTTCATTCTGTGAAGTTTCAAGAAGCTAGCACAAACCGTGTTTGATTTACGGTTCCAACTAGATCTATCCATATAGCAGAAAACAGAGTGAAACCTGACAATCGAAACTGTTAGTGCAAACGAATGCTTCAACCTAGATTACAAAACTTGGGCAGCCAAGTGAGATTGTTGTAGTGATGATTACCTGAAAGTATTGTGAAGATTAGATGAAAAAATATATGCTGAGAATTCAGGAGACTCATGGTTTTTTGGAAACTTGGAAGACCATTTCAATATAGGTGTTTGCCCGACAGGCTCTGCTTAGGGCTTAATCAAGCGGAAACAAACCATAGAGATAGAACATGGAACTACTTCATTGTGTCAAGTTTGAAGAAGCTAACACAAATCGTTTTTGATTTAGAGTTCTAACTACACCTATCCGTATATGAGAAAACAGAGTGAAACGTGAAAATTGAAACTGTTACTGCAAACGAATGCTTCAACCTAGAAGAACGAAAGTTGGGCAGCCAAGTGGGATTGTTGTAGTGACCATTACCTGAAAGTATCATGAAGATTGGATGAAAAAATGTGTGCTGATATTTCAGGACTTTTGTAGTTTTTTGGAAGATTGGAAACCCCTTTCAATGAAGGTGTTTTTCGCCCATCTCTGCTTAGGGCTACATCAAGAGGAAACAATCCATAGAGATAGCACTTAGAACTACTTCATTCTGTGAACTTTCAAGAAGCTAGCACAAACCGTGTTTGATTTACGGTTCCAACTAGATCTATCCATATAGCAGAAAACAGAGTGAAACCTAACAATCGAAACTGTTAGTGCAAACGAATGCTTCAACCTAGAAGTACGAAACTTGGGCAGCCAAGTGAGATTGTTGTAGTGATGATTACCTGAAAGTATTGTGAAGATTGGATGAAAAAATATATGCTGAGAATTCAGGACCTCATGGTTTTTTGGAAGCTTGGAAGACCTTTTCAAAGAAAGTTTGTGCCCGACAGGCTCTGCTTAGGGCTACATCAAGCAGAAACAAACCATGGAGACAGAACATGGAACTACTTCATTGTGTCAAGTTTCGAGAAGCTAGCACAAACCGTGTTTGATTTAGAGTTCTAACTACACCTATCCGTATATGAGAAAACAGAGTGAAACGTGAAAATTGAAACTGTTACTGCAAACGAATGCTTCAACCTAGAAGAACGAAAGTTGGGCAGCCAAGTGGGATTGTTGTAGTGACCATTACCTGAAAGTATCATGAAGATTGGATGAAAAAATGTATGCTGATATTTCAGGACTTTAGTAGTTTTTTGGAAGATTGGAAACCCCTTTCAATGAAGGTGTTTTTCGCCCATCTCTGCTTAGGGCTACATCAAGAGGAAACAATCCATAGAGATAGAACTTAGAACTACTTCATTCTGTGAAGTTTCAAAAAGCTAGCACAAACCGTGTTTGATTTACAGTTCCAACTACATCTATCCATATAGCAGTAAACAGAGTGAAACCAAACAATCGAAACTGTTAGTGCAAACGAATGCTTCAACCTAGAAGTACGAAACTTGGGCAGCCAAGTGAGATTGTTGTAGTGATGATTACCTGAAAGTATTGTGAAGATTGGATGAAAAAATATATGCTGAGAATTCAGGAGACTCATGGTTTTTTGGAAGCTTGGAAGACCTTTTCAATGTAAGTTTGTGCCCGACAGGCTCTGCTTAGGGCTTAATCAAGCGGAAACAAACCATAGAGATAGAACATGGAACTACTTCATTGTGTCAAGTTTCAAGAAGCTAGCACAAACCGTGTTTGATTTAGCATTCTAACTACACCTATCCGTATATGAGAAAACAGAGTGAAACGTGAAAATTGCAACTGTTACTGCAAACGAATGCTTCAACCTAGAAGAACGAAAGTTGGGCAGCCAAGTGGGATTGTTGTAGTGACCATTACCTGAAAGTATCATGAAGATTGGATGAAAAAATGTATGCTGATATTTCAGGACTTTAGTAGTTTTTTGGAAGATTGGAAACCCCTTTCAATGAAGGTGTTTTTCGCCCATCTCTGCTTAGGGCTACATCAAGAGGAAACAAACCATAGAGATAGAACTTAGAACTACTTCATTCTGTGAAGTTTCAAGAAGCTAGCACAAACCGTGTTTGATTTACGGTTCCAACTAGATCTATCCACATAGCAGAAAACAGAGTGAAACCTAACAATCGAAACTGTTAGTGCAAACGAATGCTTCAACCTAGATTACAAAACTTGGGCAGCCAAGTGAGATTGTTGTAGTGATGATTACCTGAAAGTATTGTGAAGATTAGATGAAAAAATATATGCTGAGAATTCAGGAGACTCATGGTTTTTTGGAAACTTGGAAGACCATTTCAATGAAGGTGTTTGCCCGACAGGCTCTGCTTAGGGCTTAATCAAGCGGAAACAAACCATAGAGATAGAACATGGAACTACTTCATTGTGTCAAGATTGAAGAAGCTAGCACAAACCGTTTTTGATTTAGAGTTCTAACTACACCTATCCGTATATGAGAAAACAGAGTGAAACGTGAAAATTGAAACTGTTACTGCAAACGAATGCTTCAACCTAGAAGAACGAAAGTTGGGCAGCCAAGTGGGATTGTTGTAGTGACCATTACCTGAAAGTATCATGAAGATTGGATGAAAAAATGTATGCTGATATTTCAGGACTTTTGTAGTTTTTTGGAAGATTGGAAAACCCTTTCAATGAAGGTGTTTTTCGCCCATCTCTGCTTAGGGCTACATCAAGAGGAAACAAACCATAGAGATAGAACTCAGAACTACTTCATTCTGTGAAGATTCAAGAAGCTACCACAAACCGTGTTTGATTTATAGTTCCAACTACATCTATCCATATTGGAGAAAACAGAGTAAAACCTAACTATCGAAACTGATGGTGCAAACGAATGCTTCAACCTAGAATTACAAAACTTGGGCAGCCAAGTGAGATTGTTGTAGTGATGATTACCTGAAAGTATTGTGAAGATTAGATGAAAAAATATATGCTGAGAATTCAGGAGACTCATGGTTTTTTGGAAGCTTGGAAGACCTTTTCAATGAAAGTTTGTTTCCGACAGGCTCTGCTTAGGGCTTAATCAAGCGGAAACAAACCATAGAGATAGAACATGGAACTACTTCATTGTGTCAAGTTTGAAGAAGCTAACACAAACCGTTTTTGATTTAGAGTTCTAACTACACCTATCCGTATATGAGAAAACAGAGTGAAACGTGAAAATTGAAACTGTTACTGCAAACGAATGCTTCAACCTAGAAGAACGAAAGTTGGGCAGCCAAGTGGGATTGTTGTAGTGACCATTACCTGAAAGTATCATGAAGTATGGATGAAAAAATGTGTGCTGATATTTCAGGAATTTTGTAGTTTTTTGGAAGATTGGAAACCCCTTTCAATGAAGGTGTTTTTCGCCCATCTCTGCTTAGGGCTACATCAAGAGGAAACAATCCATAGAGATAGCACTTAGAACTACTTCATTCTGTGAAGTTTCAAGAAGCTAGCACAAACCGTGTTTGATTTACGGTTCCAACAAGATCTATCCACATAGCAGAAAACAGAGTGAAACCTAACAATCGAAACTGTTAGTGCAAACGAATGCTTCAACCTAGAAGTACGAAACTTGGGCAGCCAAGTGAGATTGTTGTAGTGATGATTACCTGAAAGTATTGTGTAGATTGGATGAAAAAATATGTGCTGAGAATTCAGGAGACTCATGGTTTTTTGGAAGCTTGGAAGACCTTTTCAATGAAGGTGTTTGCCCGCAAGTCTCTGCTTAGGGCTTAATCAAGCGGAAACAAACCATAGAGATAGAACATGGAACTACTTCATTGTATCAAGTTTCAAGAAGCTAGCACAAACCGTGTTTGATTTAGAGTTCTAACTACACCTATCCGTATATGAGAAAACAGAGTGAAACGTGAAAATTGAAACTGTTACTGCAAACGAATGCTTCAACCTAGAAGAACGAAAGTTGGGCAGCCAAGTGGGATTGTTGTAGTGACCATTACCTGAAAGTATCATGAAGATTGGATGAAAAAATGTATGCTGATATTTCAGGACTTTTGTAGTTTTTTGGAAGATTGGAAACCCCTTTCAATGAAGGTGTTTTTCGCCCATCTCTGCTTAGGGCTACATCAAGAGGAAACAAACCATAGAGATAGAACTCAGAACTACTTCATTCTGTGAAGATTCAAGAAGCTACCACAAACCGTGTTTGATTTATAGTTCCAACTACATCTATCCATATAGGAGAAAACAGAGTAAAACCTAACTATCGAAACTGATGGTGCAAACGAATGCTTCAACCTAGAATTACAAAACTTGGGCAGCCAAGTGAGATTGTTGTAGTGATGATTACCTGAAAGTATTGTGAAGATTAGATGAAAAAATATATGCTGAGAATTCAGGAGACTCATGGTTTTTTGGAAGCTTGGAAGACCTTTTCAATGAAAGTTTGTTTCCGACAGGCTCTGCTTAGGGCTTAATCAAGTGGAAACAAACCATAGACATAGAACATGGAACTACTTCATTGTGTCAAGTTTGAAGAAGCTAACACAAACCGTTTTTGATTTAGAGTTCTAACTACACCTATCCGTATATGAGAAAACAGAGTGAAACGTGAAAATTGAAACTGTTACTGCAAACGAATGCTTCAACCTAGAAGAACGAAAGTTGGGCAGCCAAGTGGGATTGTTGTAGTGACCATTACCTGAAAGTATCATGAAGATTGGATGAAAAAATGTGTGCTGATATTTCAGGACTTTTGTAGTTTTTTGGAAGATTGGAAACCCCTTTCAATGAAGGTGTTTTTCGCCCATCTCTGCTTAGGGCTACATCAAGAGGAAACAATCCATAGAGATAGCACTTAGAACTACTTCATTCTGTGAACTTTCAAGAAGCTAGCACAAACCGTGTTTGATTTACGGTTCCAACTAGATCTATCCATATAGCAGAAAACAGAGTGAAACCTAACAATCGAAACTGTTAGTGCAAACGAATGCTTCAACCTAGAAGTACGAAACTTGGGCAGCCAAGTGAGATTGTTGTAGTGATGATTACCTGAAAGTATTGTGAAGATTGGATGAAAAAATATATGCTGAGAATTCAGGACCTCATGGTTTTTTGGAAGCTTGGAAGACCTTTTCAAAGAAAGTTTGTGCCCGACAGGCTCTGCTTAGGGCTACATCAAGCAGAAACAAACCATGGAGACAGAACATGGAACTACTTCATTGTGTCAAGTTTCGAGAAGCTAACACAAACCGTTTTTGATTTAGAGTTCTAACTACACCTATCCGTATATGAGAAAACAGAGTGAAACGTGAAAATTGAAACTGTTACTGCAAACGAATGCTTCAACCTAGAAGAACGAAAGTTGGGCAGCCAAGTGGGATTGTTGTAGTGACCATTACCTGAAAGTATCATGAAGATTGGATGAAAAAATGTATGCTGATATTTCAGGACTTTAGTAGTTTTTTGGAAGATTGGAAACCCCTTTCAATGAAGGTGTTTTTCGCCCATCTCTGCTTAGGGCTACATCAAGAGGAAACAATCCATAGAGATAGAACTTAGAACTACTTCATTCTGTGAAGTTTCAAAAAGCTAGCACAAACCGTGTTTGATTTACAGTTCCAACTACATCTATCCATATAGCAGTAAACAGAGTGAAACCAAACAATCGAAACTGTTAGTGCAAACGAATGCTTCAACCTAGAAGTACGAAACTTGGGCAGCCAAGTGAGATTGTTGTAGTGATGATTACCTGAAAGTATTGTGAAGATTGGATGAAAAAATATATGCTGAGAATTCAGGAGACTCATGGTTTTTTGGAAGCTTGGAAGACCTTTTCAATGTAAGTTTGTGCCCGACAGGCTCTGCTTAGGGCTTAATCAAGCGGAAACAAACCATAGAGATAGAACATGGAACTACTTCATTGTGTCAAGTTTCAAGAAGCTAGCACAAACCGTGTTTGATTTAGCATTCTAACTACACCTATCCGTATATGAGAAAACAGAGTGAAACGTGAAAATTGCAACTGTTACTGCAAACGAATGCTTCAACCTAGAAGAACGAAAGTTGGGCAGCCAAGTGGGATTGTTGTAGTGACCATTACCTGAAAGTATCATGAAGATTGGATGAAAAAATGTATGCTGATATTTCAGGACTTTAGTAGTTTTTTGGAAGATTGGAAACCCCTTTCAATGAAGGTGTTTTTCGCCCATCTCTGCTTAGGGCTACATCAAGAGGAAACAAACCATAGAGATAGAACTTAGAACTACTTCATTCTGTGAAGTTTCAAGAAGCTAGCACAAACCGTGTTTGATTTACGGTTCCAACTAGATCTATCCATATAGCAGAAAACAGAGTGAAACCTAACAATCGAAACTGTTAGTGCAAACGAATGCTTCAACCTAGATTACAAAACTTGGGCAGCCAAGTGAGATTGTTGTAGTGATGATTACCTGAAAGTATTGTGAAGATTAGATGAAAAAATATATGCTGAGAATTCAGGAGACTCATGGTTTTTTGGAAACTTGGAAGACCATTTCAATGAAGGTGTTTGCCCGACAGGCTCTGCTTAGGGCTTAATCAAGCGGAAACAAACCATAGAGATAGAACATGGAACTACTTCATTGTGTCAAGATTGAAGAAGCTAGCACAAACCGTTTTTGATTTAGAGTTCTAACTACACCTATCCGTATATGAGAAAACAGAGTGAAACGTGAAAATTGAAACTGTTACTGCAAACGAATGCTTCAACCTAGAAGAACGAAAGTTGGGCAGCCAAGTGGGATTGTTGTAGTGACCATTACCTGAAAGTATCATGAAGATTGGATGAAAAAATGTATGCTGATATTTCAGGACTTTTGTAGTTTTTTGGAAGATTGGAAACCCCTTTCAATGAAGGTGTTTTTCGCCCATCTCTGCTTAGGGCTACATCAAGAGGAAACAAACCATAGAGATAGAACTCAGAACTACTTCATTCTGTGAAGATTCAAGAAGCTACCACAAACCGTGTTTGATTTATAGTTCCAACTACATCTATCCATATAGGAGAAAACAGAGTAAAACCTAACTATCGAAACTGATGGTGCAAACGAATGCTTCAACCTAGAATTACAAAACTTGGGCAGCCAAGTGAGATTGTTGTAGTGATGATTACCTGAAAGTATTGTGAAGATTAGATGAAAAAATATATGCTGAGAATTCAGGAGACTCATGGTTTTTTGGAAGCTTGGAAGACCTTTTCAATGAAAGTTTGTTTCCGACAGGCTCTGCTTAGGGCTTAATCAAGCGGAAACAAACCATAGAGATAGAACATGGAACTACTTCATTGTGTCAAGTTTGAAGAAGCTAACACAAACCGTTTTTGATTTAGAGTTCTAACTACACCTATCCGTATATGAGAAAACAGAGTGAAACGTGAAAATTGAA
>NW_027510997.1:0-29181 GCF_048772815.1 Callospermophilus lateralis | reverse complement strand
GAAGGATTGCCAAACTTCTAAGAATTAATTAGTGCGAAATACCAGCAAAAACTCTTTTCACCTAATCTTGATGATACTTGGTGGTAATGATCAGTACACAAGTCTCACTTGGCTCACCAAATTTTGTTCTTCTATGTTGAAGCGTTCGTCTACAGTAGCAATTTATATATTTAGGTTTCCCTCTGTTCTCTCCTATATAGAGAGATAAATTTGGAACTCTAAATCCAACATGGTTCGTATTAGCTCTTGGAAACTTTACAATATAAAGGAGTTCCATGTTTTTTCTCTATGGTTAGTTTCCTTTTCAAGTAGCCCTAGGCATAGACTGTGGAAAAGCACTTTCATCGAGAGGGGCTGCCAAGCTTCTAAGATTAACGAGTTTCCGATATTCCAGCACGTATTTTTTACCCAATCTTGATGATCCGTAGTCGTAATGATCAGAACACAACTCCCACTTGGCTCACCAAATTTTGTTCTTGTAGGTTGAAGCGTTCGTCTACAGTAGCAGTTTTTATATTTAGGTTTCCCTCTGCTCTCTCCTATATAGATAGATGAATTTGGAACTCTAAATCCAATATGGTTTGTAGTAGCTCTTTGAAACTTGACAAAATAAGGAGTTCTCAGTATTGTAGCTATGGTTTGTTTCCTCTTCAAGTAGCCCTAGGCACAGCCTGTGGAAAAGCACTTTCATTGAGAGGGGTTGCCAAGCTTCTAAGAATTAACGAGTTTCGGAAATTAAAGCAAATATTTTTGCACCAAATCTTGATGATACTTGGTGGTAATGATCAGTTCAGAAATCCCACTTGGCTCAGGAAATTTTGTTCTTCTAGGTTGGAGCATTCATCTACAGTAGTAGTTTTTATATTTACTTTTCCCTCTGTTCTCTCCTATATAGATAGATAAATTTGGAACTCTAAATCCAACATGGTTTGTAGTAGCTCTTTGAAACTTTACAAAATAAAGGAGTTCTCAGTTTTGTCCCTATGGTTTGTATCCTCTTCAAGTAGCCCTAGGCACAGACTGTGGAAAAGAACTTTCATTGAGAGTCGTTGCCAAGCTTCAAAGAATTAACGAGTTTCCGAAACACCAGCAAATATTTTTTTCACCCAAACTTGATGATACTTGGTGGTAATGATCAGTACACAAATCCCACTTGGCTCACGAAATTTTGTTCTTCTAGGTTGAAGCCTTCGTGTACAGTAGCAGTTTTTATATTTAGGTTTCCTTCTGTTCTCTCCTATATAGATAGATGAATTTGGAACTCTAAATCCAACATGGTTAGTAGTAGCTCTTTGAAACTTGACAAAATAACGGAGTTCTCAGTTTTGTCTCTATGGTTTGTTTCCTCTTCCAGTAGCCCTAGGCACAGACTGTAGAAAAGCACTTTCATTGAGAGGGGTTGCCAAGCTTCTAAGAATTAACGAGTTTCTGAAATAAAAGCAAATATTTTTTTCACCCAATCTTGATGATACTTGGTGGTAATGATCAGTACACAAATCCCACTTGGCTCACCAAACTTTGTTCTTCTAGGATGGAGCATTCATCTACAGTAGTAGTATTTATATTTAGTTTTCCCTCTGTTCTCTCCTATATAGATAGATGAATTTGGAACTCTAAATCCAACATGGTTCGTAGTAGCTCTTTGAAACATGACAAAATAAAGGAGTTCTCAGTTTTGTCTCTATGGTTTGTTTCCTCTTCAAGTAGCCCTAGGCACAGACTGAGGAAAAGCAATTTCATTGAGAGGGGTTGCTAAGCTTCTAAGATTTAACGAGTTTCCGAAATACCAGCAAATATTTTTTCACCCAATCTTGATGATACTTGGTGGTAATGATCACTACACAAATCCCACTTGGCTCACGAAATTTTGTTCTTCTAGTTTGAAGCGTTCGTCTAAGTAGCAGTTTTTATATTTAGCTTTCCCTCTGTTCTCTCCTATATAGATAGATGAATTTGGAACTCTAAATCCAACATGGTTTGTAGTAGCTCTTTGAAACTTGACAAAATAAAGGAGTTCTCAGTTTTGTCTCTATGGTTTGTTTCCTCTTCAAGTAGCCCTAGGCACATACTGTGGAAAAGCATTTTCATTGAGAGGGGTTGCCAACCTTCTAAGAATTAACGAGTTTCCGAAATTCCAGCAAATATTTTTTCACCAAATCTTGAGGATACTTGGTGATAATAATCAGTACACAAATCCCACTTGGCTCACAAATTTTGTTCTTCTAGGTTGAAGCGTTCGTCTACAGTAGCAGTTTTTATATTTAGGTTTCCCTCTGTTCTCTCCTATATAGATAGATGAATTTGGAACTCTAAATCCAACATGGTTCGTAGTATCTCTTGGAAACTTGACAATATTAAGGAGTTCTCAGTTTTGTCTCTATAGTTTGTTTTCTGTTAAAGTAGCCCTAGGCACAGACAGTGGAAAAGCACTTTCATTGAGAGGGGTTGCCAGGCTTCTAAGAATTAACGAGTTTCCGAAATACCAGCAAATATTTTTTCAACCAATCTTGATGATACTTGGTGGTAGTGATCAGTTCACAAATCCCACTTGGCTCACCAAATTTTGTTCTTCTAGGTTGAAGCGTTCGTCTACAGTAGTAGTTTTTATATTTAGGTTTCCCTCTGCTCTCTCCTATATAGATAGATGAATTTGGAACACTAAATCCAACATGGTTTGTAGTAGCTCTTGGAAACTTGACAATATAAAGGAGTTCTCAGTTTTGTCTCTATAGTTTGTTTCCTTTTCAAGTAGCCCTAGGCACAGACTGTGTAAAAGCACTTTTTCGAGAGGGGCTGCCAGGCTTCTAAAAATTAACGAGTTTCCGATATTCCACCAAATATTTTTTCACCCAATCTTGATGATACTTGGTGGTAATGATCAGTACACAAATCCCACTTGGCTCACCAAATTTTGTTCTTCTAGGTTGAAGCGTTCATCTACAGTATCAGTTTTTATATTTAGGTTTCCCTCTGTTCTCTCCTTTATAGATTGATGAATTTGGAACTCTAAATCTATCATGGTTCGTAGTAGCTCGTTGAAACTTGACAAAATAAAGGAGTTCTCCGTTTTTTCTCTACGGTTTGTTTCCTCATCAAGTAGCCCTAGGCACAGACTGTGGAAACGCACTTTCACTGAGAGGGGTTGCCAAGCTTCTAAGAATTAACGAGTTTCCGAAATATGAGCAAACACTTTTTCACCCAATCTTGATGATACTTGGTGGTAATGATCAGTACACTAATCCCACTTGGCTCACCAAATTTTGTTCTTCTAGGGTGAAGCGTTCGTCTACAGTAGCAGTTTTTATATTTAGGTTCCCTCTGCTCACTCCTATATAGATAGATGAATTTGGAATTCTAAATCCAACATGGTTCGTAGAAGGTCTTGAAACTTGACAAAATAAAGTAGTTCTCAGTTTCGTCTCTATGGTTTGTTTCCTCTTCAAGTAGCCCTAGGCACAGACTGTGGAAAAGCAATTTCATTGAGATTGGTTGCCAAGCTTCTAAGAATTAACGAGTTTCTGAAATACAAGCAATTATAAATTCACCCAATCTTGATAATACTTGGTGGTAATGATCAGTACACAAATCCCACTTGGCTCACAAATTTGTTCTTCTAGGTTGAAGCGTTCGTCTACAGTATCAGTTTAATATTTTGGTTTCCCTCTGTTCTCTCCTATATAGATAGATGAATTTGGAACTCTAAATCCAACGTGGTTCGTTGTAGCTCTTTGAAACATGACAAAATTAAGGAGTTCTCAGTTTTGTCTCTATGGTTTGTTTCCTCTTCAAGTAGCCCTAGGCACATACTGTGGAAAAGCACTTTCATTGAGAGGGGTTGCCAACCTTCTAAGAATTAACGAGTTTCCGAAATTCCAGCAAATATTTTTTCACCAAATCTTGATGATACTTGGTGGTAATAATCAGTACACAAATCCCACTTGGCTCACAAATTTTGTTCTTCTAGGTTGAAGCGTTCGTCTACAGTAGCAGTTTTTATATTTAGGTTTCCCTCTGTTCTCTCCTATATAGATAGATGAATTTGGAACTCTAAATCCAACATGGTTCCTAGTAGCTCTTGGAAACTTGACAATATAAAGGAGTTCTCAGTTTTGTCTCTATAGTTTGTTTTCTGTTCAAGTAGCAATAGGCACAGACTGTGGAAAAGCACTTTCATTGAGAGGGGTTGCCAGGCTTCTAAGAATTAACGAGTTTCCGAAATACCAGCAAAAATTTTTTCAACCAATCTTGATGATACTTGGTGGTAATGATCAGTCACAAATCCCACTTGGCTCACCAAATTTTGTCTTCTAGGTTGAAGCGTTCGTCTACAGTAGTAGTTTTTATATTTAGGTTTCCCTCTGCTCTCTCCTATATAGATAGATGAATTTGGATCTCTAAATCCAACATGGTTCGTAGTAGCTCTTGGAAACTTGACAATATAAAGGAGTTCTCAGTTTTGACTCTATAGTTTGTTTCCTTTCAAGTAGCCCTAGGCACAGACTGTGTAAAAGCACTTTCATCGAGAGAGGCTGCCAGGCTTCTAAAAATTAACGAGTTTCCGATATTCCAGCAAATATTTTTTCACCCAATCTTGATCATAGTGGTGGTAATGATCAGTACACAACTCCCACTTGGCTCACCAAATTTTGTTCTTCTAGGTTGAAGCGTTCGTGTACAGTATCAGTTTTTATATTTAGGTTTCCTCTGTTCTCTCCTAAATAGATAGATGAATTTGGAACTCTAAATCCAACATGGTTTGTAGTAGCTCTTTGAATCTTGACAAAATAAAGGAGTTCTCAGTTTTGTCTCTATGGTTTGTTTCCTCTTCAAGTAGCCCTAGGCACATACTGTAGAAAAGCACTTTCATTGAGAGGGGTTGCTAACCTTCTAAGAATTAACGAGTTTCCGAAATTCCAGCAAATATTTTTTCACCAAATCTTGATGATACTTGGTGGTAATAATCAGTACACAAATCCCACTTGGCTCACAAATTTTGTTCTTCTAGGTTGAAGCGTTCGTCTACAGTAGCAGTTTTTATATTTAGGTTTCCCTCTGTTCTCTCCTATATAGATAGATGAATTTGGAACTCTAAATCCAACATGGTTCGTAGTAGCTCTTGGAAACTTGACAATATAAAGCAGTTCTCAGTTTTGTCTCTATAGTTTGTTTTCTGTTCAAGTAGCCCTAGGCACAGACTGTGGAAAAGCACTTTCATTGAGAGGGGTCTCCAGGCTTCTAAGAATTAACGAGTTTCCGAAATACCAGCAAATATTTTTTCAACCAATCTTGATGATACTTGGTGGTAATGATCAGTTCACAAATCCCACTTGGCTCAGAAATTTTGTTCTTCTAGGTTGAAGCGTTCGTCTACAGTAGTAGTTTTTATATTTAGGTTTCCCTCTGCTCTCTCCTATATAGATAGATGAATTTGGAACTCTAAATCCAACATGGTTCGTAGTAGCTCTTGGAAACTTGACAATATAAAGGAGTTCTCAGTTTTGTCTCCATAGTTTGTTTCCTTTTCAAGTAGCCCTAGGCACAGACTGTGTAAAAGCACTTTCATCGAGAGGGGCTGCCAGGCTTCTAAAAAATAACGAGTTTCCGATATTCCAGCAAATATTTTTTCACCCAATCTTGATGATACTTGGTGGTAATGATCAGTACACAACTCCCACTTGGCTCACCAAATTTTGTTCTTCTAGGTTGAAGCGTTCGTCTACAGTATCAGTTTTTATATTTAGGTTTCCCTCTGTTCTCTCCTATATAGATTGATGAATTTGGAACTCTAAATCCATCATGGTTCGTAGTAGCTCGTTGAAACTTGAGAAAATAAAGGAGTTCTCCGTTTTTTCTCTATGTTTGTTTCCTCTTCAAGTAGACCTTGGAACAGACTGTGGAAAACCCTTTCATTGAGAGGGGTTGCCAGGCTTCTAAGAATTAACGAGTTTACGAAATACCAGCAAATATTTTTTCACCCAATCTTGATGATACTTGGTGGTAATGATCAGTACACAAATCCCCACTTGGCTCACGAAATTTTGTTCTTCTAGGTTGAAGCGTTCGTGTACAGTAGCAGTTTTTATATTTAGGTTTCCTTCTGTTCTCTCCTATATAGATAGATGAATTTGGAACTCTAAATCCAACATGGTTAGTAGTAGCTCTTTGAAACTTGACAAAATAAAGGAGTTCTCAGTTTTGTCTCTATGGTTTGTTTCCTCTTCAAGTAGCCCTAGGCACATACTGTAGAAAAGCACTTTCATTGAGAGGGGTTGCCAAGCTTCTAAAAATTAACGAGTTTCCGAAATACCAGCCAACACTTTTCACCCAATCTTGATGATACTTGGTGGTAATGATCAGCACACAAATCCTACTTGGCTCACCAAATTTTGTTATTCTAGGTTGAAGCGTTCGTCTACAGTAGCAGTTTTTATATTTAGTTTTCCCTCTGCTTTCTCCTATATAGATAGATGAATTTGGAACTCTAAATCCAACATGGTTTATAGTAGCTCTTGGAAACTTGACATATAAAGGAGTTCTCAGTTTTGTCTCTATAGTTTGTTTCCTTTTCAAGTAGCCCTAGGCACAGACTGTGTTAAAGCACTTTCATAGAGAGGGGCTGCCAGGCTTCTAAAAATTAACGAGTTTCCGATATTCCAGCAAATATTTTTTCACCCAATCTTGATGATACTTGGTGGTAAGATCAGTACACAAATCCCACTTGGCTCACCAAATTTTGTTCTTCTAGGTTGAAGCGTTCGTCTACAGTAGCAGTTTTTATATTTAGGTTTCCCTCTATCGCTCCTATATAGATAGATCAATTTGGAACTCTAAATCCAACATGATTTGTAGTAGCTCTTTGAGACTTGACAATAAAGGAGTTCTCAGTTTTGACTCTATGGTTTGTTTCCTCTTTAAGTAGCCCTAGGCACATACGGTAGAAAAGCACTTTCATTGAGAGGGGTTGCCAAGCTTCTAAGAATTAACGAGTTTACGAAATACCAGCAAATATTTTTTCACGCAATCTTGATGATACTTGGTGGTCATGATCAGTACACAAATCCCACTTGGCTCACGGAATTTGTTCTTCTAGGTTGAATCGATCATGTACAGTAGCAGTTTTTATATTTAGGTTTCCTTCTGTTCTCTCCTATATAGATAGATGAATTTGGAACTCTAAATCCAACATGGTTAGTAGTAGCTCTTTGAAACATGACAAAATAAAGGAGTTCTCAGTTTTGTCTCTATGGTTTGTTTCCTCTTCAAGTAGCCCTAGGCACATACTGTAGAAAAGCACTTTCATTGAGAGGGGTTGCCAAGCTTCTAAAAATTAACGAGTTTCCGAAATACCAGCCAATACTTTTTCACCCAATCTTGATTATTCTTGGTGGTAATGATCAGCACACAAATCCTACTTGGCTCACCAAATTTTGTTATTCTAGGTTGAAGCGTTCGTCTACAATAGCAGTTTTTATATTTAGGTTTCCTTCTGTTCTCTCCTATATAGATAGATGAATTTGGAACTCTAAATCCAACATGGTTAGTAGTAGCTCTTTGAAACTTGACAAAATAAAGGAGTTCTCAGTTTTGTCTCTATGGTTTGTTTCCTCTTCAAGTAGCCCTAGGCACAGACTGTGGAAAAGCACTTTCATTGAGAGGGGTTGCCAGGCTTCTAAGAATTAACGAGTTTCCGAAATACCAGCAAATATTTTTTCAACCAATCTTGATGATACTTGGTAGTAATGATCAGTTCACAAATCCCACTTGGCTCACCAAATTTTGTTCTTCTAGGTTGAAGCGTTCGTCTACAGTAGCAGTTTTTATATTTAGGTTTCCCTCTATCGCTCCTATATAGATAGATCAATTTGGAACTCTAAATCCAACATGATTTGGTAGTAGCTCTTTGAGACTTGAAAGATAAAGGAGTTCTCAGTTTTGACTCTATGGTTTGTTTCCTCTTTAAGTAGCCCTAGGCACATACGGTAGAAAAGCACTTTCATTGAGAGGGGTTGCCAAGCTTCTAAGAATTAACGAGTTTCCGAAATACCAGCAAATATTTTTTCACCCAATCTTGATGATACTTGGTGGTCATGATCAGTACACAAATCCCACTTGGCTCACGAAATTTTGTTCTTCTAGGTTGAATCGTTCGTGTACAGTAGCAGTTTTTATATTTAGGTTTCCTTCTGTTCTCTCCTATATAGATAGATGAATTTGGAACTCTAAATCCAACATGGTTAGTAGTAGCTCTTTGAAACATGACAAAATAAAGGAGTTCTCAGTTTTGTCTCTATGGTTTGTTTCCTCTTCAAGTAGCCCTAGGCACATACTGTAGAAAAGCACTTTCATTGAGAGGGGTTGCCAAGCTTCTAAAAATTAACGAGTTTCCGAAATACCAGCCAATACTTTTTCACCCAATCTTCATGATTCTTTTTGGTAATGATCAGCACACAACTCCCACTTGGCTCACCAAATTTTGTTCTTGTAGGTTGAAGCGTTCGTCTACAGTAGCAGTTTTTATATTTAGGTTTCCCTCTGCTCTCTCCTATATCGATAGATGAATTTGGAACTCTAAATCCAATATGGTTTGTAGTAGCTCTTTGAAACTTGACAAAATAAGGAGTTCTCAGTATTGTAGCTATGGTTTGTTTCCTCTTCAAGTAGCCCTAGGCACAGCCTGTGGAAAAGCACTTTCATTGAGAGGGGTTGCCAAGCTTCTAAGAATTAACGAGTTTCGGAAATTAAAGCAAATATTTTTGCACCCAATCTTGATGATACTTGGTGGTAATGATCAGTTCAGAAATCCCACTTGGCTCAGGAAATTTTGTTCTTCTAGGTTGGAGCATTCATCTACAGTAGTAGTTTTTATATTTACTTTTCCCTCTGTTCTCTCCTATATAGATAGATGAATTTGGAACTCTAAATCCAACATGGTTTGTAGTAGCTCTTTGAAACTTTACAAAATAAAGGAGTTCTCATTTTTTCCCTATGGTTTGTATCCTCTTCAAGTAGCCCTAGGCACAGACTGTGGAAAAGAACTTTCATTGAGAGTCGTTGCCAAGCTTCTAAGAATTAACGAGTTTCCGAAACACCAGCAAATATTTTTTTCACCCAAACTTGATGATACTTGGTGGTAATGATCACTACACAAATCCCACTTGGCTCACGAAATTTTGTTCTTCTAGTTTGAAGCGTTCGTCTAAGTAGCAGTTTTTATATTTAGCTTTCCCTCTGTTCTCTCCTATATAGATAGATGAATTTGGAACTCTAAATCCAACATGGTTTGTAGTAGCTCTTTGAAACTTGACAAAATAAAGGAGTTCTCAGTTTTGTCTCTATGGTTTGTTTCCTCTTCAAGTAGCCCTAGGCACATACTGTGGAAAAGCATTTTCATTGAGAGGGGTTGCCAACCTTCTAAGAATTAACGAGTTTCCGAAATTCCAGCAAATATTTTTTCACCAAATCTTGAGGATACTTGGTGATATTAATCAGTACACAAATCCCACTTGGCTCACAAATTTTGTTCTTCTAGGTTGAAGCGTTCGTCTACAGTAGCAGTTTTTATATTTAGGTTTCCCTCTGTTCTCTCCTATATAGATAGATGAATTTGGAACTCTAAATCCAACATGGTTCGTAGTAGCTCTTGGAAACTTGACAATATAAAGGAGTTCTCAGTTTTGTCTCTATAGTTTGTTTTCTGTTAAAGTAGCCCTAGGCACAGACTGTGGAAAAGCACTTTCATTGAGAGGGGTTGCCAGGCTTCTAAGAATTAACGAGTTTCCGAAATACCAGCAAATATTTTTTCAACCAATCTTGATGATACTTGGTGGTAGTGATCAGTTCACAAATCCCACTAGGCTCACCAAATTTTGTTCTTCTAGGTTGAAGCGTTCGTCTACAGTAGTAGTTTTTATATTTAGGTTTCCCTCTGCTCTCTCCTATATAGATAGATGAATTTGGAACTCTAAATCCAACATGGTTCGTAGTAGCTCTTGGAAACTTGACAATATAAAGGAGTTCTCAGTTTTGTCTCTATAGTTTGTTTCCTTTTCAAGTAGCCCTAGGCACAGACTGTGTAAAAGCACTTTTTCGAGAGGGGCTGCCAGGCTTCAAAAAATTAACGAGTTTCCGATATTCCACCAAATATTTTTTCACCCAATCTTGATGATACTTGGTGGTAATGATCAGTACACAAATCCCACTTGGCTCACCAAATTTTGTTCTTCTAGGTTGAAGCGTTCATCTACAGTATCAGTTTTTATATTTAGGTTTCCCTCTGTTCTCTCCTTTATAGATTGATGAATTTGGAACTCTAAATCCATCATGGTTCGTAGTAGCTCGTTGAAACTTGACAAAATAAAGGAGTTCTCCGTTTTTTCTCTACGGTTTGTTTCCTCATCAAGTAGCCCTAGGCACAGACTGTGGAAAAGCACTTTCACTGAGAGGGGTTGCCAAGCTTCTAAGAATTAACGAGTTTCCGAAATATGAGCAAACACTTTTTCACCCAATCTTGATGATACTTGGTGGCAATGATCAGTACACAAGTCCCACTTGGCTCACCAAATTTTGTTCTTCTAGGGTGAAGCGTTCGTCTACAGTAGCAGTTTTTATATTTAGGTTTCCCTCTGCTCACTCCTATATAGATAGATGAATTTGGAATTCTAAATCCAACATGGTTCGTAGAAGGAATTTGAAACTTGACAAAATAAAGTAGTTCTCAGTTTCGTCTCTATGGTTTGTTTCCTCTTCAAGTAGCCCTAGGCACAGACTGTGGAAAAGCAATTTCATTGAGATTGGTTGCCAAGCTTCTAAGAATTAACGAGTTTCTGAAATACAAGCAATTATAAATTCACCCAATCTTGATAATACTTGGTGGTAATGATCAGTACACAAATCCCACTTGGCTCACCAAATTTTGTTCTTCTAGGTTGAAGCGTTCGTCTACAGTATCAGTTTTAATATTTTGGTTTCCCTCTGTTCTCTCCTATATAGATAGATGAATTTGGAACTCTAAATCCAACGTGGTTCGTTGTAGCTCTTTGAAACATGACAAAATTAAGGAGTTCTCAGTTTTGTCTCTATGGTTTGTTTCCTCTTCAAGTAGCCCTAGGCACATATTGTGGAAAAGCACTTTCATTGAGAGGGGTTGCCAACCTTCTAAGAATTAACGAGTTTTCGAAATTCCAGCAAATATTTTTTCACCAAATCTTGATGATACTTGGTGGTAATAATCAGTACACAAATCCCACTTGGCTCACAAATTTTGTTCTTCTAGGTTGAAGCGTTCGTCTACAGTAGCAGTTTTTATATTTAGGTTTCCCTCTGTTCTCTCCTATATAGATAGATGAATTTGGAACTCTAAATCCAACATGGTTCCTAGTAGCTCTTGGAAACTTGACAATATAAAGGAGTTCTCAGTTTTGTCTCTATAGTTTGTTTTCTGTTCAAGTAGCAATAGGCACAGACTGTGGAAAAGCACTTTCATTGAGAGGGGTTGCCAGGCTTCTAAGAATTAACGAGTTTCCGAAATACCAGCAAATATTTTTTCAACCAATCTTGATGATACTTGGTGGTAATGATCAGTTCACAAATCCCACTTGGCTCACCAAATTTTGTTCTTCTAGGTTCAAGCGTTCGTCTACAGTAGTAGTTTTTATATTTTGGTTTCCCTCTGCTCTCTCCTATATAGATAGATGAATTTGGATCTCTAAATCTAACATGGTTCGTAGTAGCTCTTGGAAACTTGACAATATAAAGGAGTTCTCAGTTTTGTCTCTATAGTTTGTTTCCTTTTCAAGTAGCCCTAGGCACAGACTGTGTAAAAGCACTTTCATCGAGAGAGGCTGCCAGGCTTCTAAAAATTAACGAGTTTCCGATATTCCAGCAAATATTTTTTCACCCAATCTTGATGATAGTGGTGGTAATGATCAGTACACAACTCCCACTTGGCTCACCAAATTTTGTTCTTCTAGGTTGAAGCGTTCGTGTACAGTATCAGTTTTTATATTTAGGTTTCCCTCTGTTCTCTCCTAAATAGATAGATGAATTTGGAACTCTAAATCCAACATGGTTTGTAGTAGCTCTTTGAAACTTGACAAAATAAAGGAGTTCTCAGTTTTGTCTCTATGGTTTGTTTCCTCTTCAAGTAGCCCTAGGCACATACTGTAGAAAAGCACTTTCATTGAGAGGGGTTGCTAACCTTCTAAGAATTAACGAGTTTCCGAAATTCCAGCAAATATTTTTTCACCAAATCTTGATGATACTTGGTGGTAATAATCAGTACACAAATCCCACTTGGCTCACAAATTTTGTTCTTCTAGGTTGAAGCGTTCGTCTACAGTAGCAGTTTTTATATTTAGGTTTCCCTCTGTTCTCTCCTATATAGATAGATGAATTTGGAACTCTAAATCCAACATGGTTCGTAGTAGCTCTTGGAAACTTGACAATATAAAGGAGTTCTCAGTTTTGTCTCTATAGTTTGTTTTCTGTTCAAGTAGCCCTAGGCACAGACTGTGGAAAAGCACTTTCATTGAGAGGGGTCTCCAGGCTTCTAAGAATTAACGAGTTTCCGAAATACCAGCAAATATTTTTTCAACCAATCTTGATGATACTTGGTGGTAATGATCAGTTCACAAATCCCACTTGGCTCAGCAAATTTTGTTCTTCTAGGTTGAAGCGTTCGTCTACAGTAGTAGTTTTTATATTTAGGTTTCCCTCTGCTCTCTCCTATATAGATAGATGAATTTGGAACTCTAAATCCAACATGGTTCGTAGTAGCTCTTGGAAACTTGACAATATAAAGGAGTTCTCAGTTTTGTCTCCATAGTTTGTTTCCTTTTCAAGTAGCTCTAGGCACAGACTGTGTAAAAGCACTTTCATCGAGAGGGGCTGCCAGGCTTCTAAAAATTAACGAGTTTCCGATATTCCAGCAAATATTTTTTCACCCAATCTTGATGATACTTGGTGGTAATGATCAGTACACAACTCCCACTTGGCTCACCAAATTTTGTTCTTCTAGGTTGAAGCGTTCGTCTACAGTATCAGTTTTTATATTTAGGTTTCCCTCTGTTCTCTCCTATATAGATTGATGAATTTGGAACTCTAAATCCATCATGGTTCGTAGTAGCTCGTTGAAACTTGAGAAAATAAAGGAGTTCTCCGTTTTTTCTCTATGGTTTGTTTCCTCTTCAAGTAGACCTTGGCACAGACTGTGGAAAACCCTTTCATTGAGAGGGGTTGCCAGGCTTCTAAGAATTAACGAGTTTCCGAAATACCAGCAAATATTTTTTCACCCAATCTTGATGATACTTGGTGGTAATGATCAGTACACAAATCCCACTTGGCTCACGAAATTTTGTTCTTCTAGGTTGAAGCGTTCGTGTACAGTAGCAGTTTTTATATTTAGGTTTCCTTCTGTTCTCTCCTATATAGATAGATGAATTTGGAACTCTAAATCCAACATGGTTAGTAGTAGCTCTTTGAAACATGACAAAATAAAGGAGTTCTCAGTTTTGTCTCTATGGTTTGTTTCCTCTTCAAGTAGCCCTAGGCACATACTGTAGAAAAGCACTTTCATTGAGAGGGGTTGCCAAGCTTCTAAAAATTAACGAGTTTCCGAAATACCAGCCAATACTTTTTCACCCAATCTTGATGATACTTGGTGGTAATGATCAGCACACAAATCCTACTTGGCTCACCAAATTTTGTTATTCTAGGTTGAAGCGTTCGTGTACAGTAGCAGTTTTTATATTTAGTTTTCCCTCTGCTTTCTCCTATATAGATAGATGAATTTGGAACTCTAAATCCAACATGGTTTGTAGTAGCTCTTTGAAACTTGACAAAATAAAGTAGTTCTCCGTTTTTTCTCTATTGTTTGTTTCCTCATCAAGTAGCCCTAGGCACAGACTGTGGAAAAGCACTTTCATTGAGAGGGGTTGCCAGGCTTCTAAGAATTAACGAGTTTCCGAAATACCAGCAAATATTTTTTCAACCAATCTTGATGATACTTGGTAGTAATGATCAGTTCACAAATCCCACTTGGCTCACCAAATTTTGTTCTTCTAGGTTGAAGCGTTCGTCTACAGTAGTAGTTTTTATATTTAGGTTTCCCTCTGCTCTCTCCTATATAGATAGATGAATTTGGAACTCTAAATCCAACATGGTTTATAGTAGCTCTTGGAAACTTGACAATATAAAGGAGTTCTCAGTTTTGTCTCTATAGTTTGTTTCCTTTTCAAGTAGCCCTAGGCACAGACTGTGTTAAAGCACTTTCATCGAGAGGGGCTGCCAGGCTTCTAAAAATTAACGAGTTTCCGATATTCCAGCAAATATTTTTTCACCCAATCTTGATGATACTTGGTGGTAATGATCAGTACACAAATCCCACTTGGCTCACCAAATTTTGTTCTTCTAGGTTGAAGCGTTCGTCTACAGTAGCAGTTTTTATATTTAGGTTTCCCTCTATCGCTCCTATATAGATAGATCAATTTGGAACTCTAAATCCAACATGATTTGTAGTAGCTCTTTGAGACTTGACAAGATAAAGGAGTTCTCAGTTTTGACTCTATGGTTTGTTTCCTCTTTAAGTAGCCCTAGGCACATACGGTAGAAAAGCACTTTCATTGAGAGGGGTTGCCAAGCTTCTAAGAATTAACGAGTTTCCGAAATACCAGCAAATATTTTTTCACCCAATCTTGATGATACTTGGTGGTCATGATCAGTACACAAATCCCACTTGGCTCACGAAATTTTGTTCTTCTAGGTTGAATCGTTCGTGTACAATAGCAGTTTTTATATTTAGGTTTCCTTCTGTTCTCTCCTATATAGATAGATGAATTTGGAACTCTAAATCCAACATGGTTAGTAGTAGCTCTTTGAAACATGACAAAATAAAGGAGTTCTCAGTTTTGTCTCTATGGTTTGTTTCCTCTTCAAGTAGCCCTAGGCACATACTGTAGAAAAGCACTTTCATTGAGAGGGGTTGCCAAGCTTCTAAAAATTAACGAGTTTCCGAAATACCAGCCAATACTTTTTCACCCAATCTTGATGATTCTTGGTGGTAATGATCAGCACACAAATCCTACTTGGCTCACCAAATTTTGTTATTCTAGGTTGAAGCGTTCGTCTACAATAGCAGTTTTTATATTTAGGTTTCCTTCTGTTCTCTTCTATATAGATAGATGAATTTGGAACTCTAAATCCAACATGGTTAGTAGTAGCTCTTTGAAACTTGACAAAATAAAGGAGTTCTCAGTTTTGTCTCTATGGTTTGTTTCCTCTTCAAGTAGCCCTAGGCACAGACTGTGGAAAAGCACTTTCATTGAGAGGGGTTGCCAGGCTTCTAAGAATTAACGAGTTTCCGAAATACCAGCAAATATTTTTTCAACCAATCTTGATGATACTTGGTAGTAATGATCAGTTCACAAATCCCACTTGGCTCACCAAATTTTGTTCTTCTAGGTTGAAGCGTTCGTCTACAGTAGTAGTTTTTATATTTAGGTTTCCCTCTGCTCTCTCCTATATAGATAGATGAATTTGGAACTCTAAATTCAACATGGTTTATAGTAGCTCTTGGAAACTTGACAATATAAAGGAGTTCTCAGTTTTGTCTCTATAGTTTGTTTCCTTTTCAAGTAGCCCTAGGCACAGACTGTGTTAAAGCACTTTCATCGAGAGGGGCTGCCAGGCTTCTAAAAATTAACGAGTTTCCGATATTCCAGCAAATATTTTTTCACCCAATCTTGATGATACTTGGTGGTAATGATCAGTACACAAATCCCACTTGGCTCACCAAATTTTGTTCTTCTAGGTTGAAGCGTTCGTCTACAGTAGCAGTTTTTATATTTAGGTTTCCCTCTATCGCTCCTATATAGATAGATCAATTTGGAACTCTAAATCCAACATGATTTGTAGTAGCTCTTTGAGACTTGACAAGATAAAGGAGTTCTCAGTTTTGACTCTATGGTTTGTTTCCTCTTTAAGTAGCCCTAGGCACATACGGTAGAAAAGCACTTTCATTGAGAGGGGTTGCCAAGCTTCTAAGAATTAACGAGTTTCCGAAATACCAGCAAATATTTTTTCACCCAATCTTGATGATACTTGGTGGTCATGATCAGTACACAAATCCCACTTGGCTCACGAAATTTTGTTCTTCTAGGTTGAATCGTTCGTGTACAGTAGCAGTTTTTATATTTAGGTTTCCTTCTGTTCTCTCCTATATAGATAGATGAATTTGGAACTCTAAATCCAACATGGTTAGTAGTAGCTCTTTGAAACATGACAAAATAAAGGAGTTCTCAGTTTTGTCTCTATGGTTTGTTTCCTCTTCAAGTAGCCCTAGGCACATACTGTAGAAAAGCACTTTCATTGAGAGGGGTTGCCAAGCTTCTAAAAATTAACGAGTTTCCGAAATACCAGCCAATACTTTTTCACCCAATCTTGATGATTCTTGGTGGTAATGATCAGCACACAAATCCTACTTGGCTCACCAAATTTTGTTATTCTAGGTTGAAGCGTTCGTCTACAATAGCAGTTTTTATATTTAGGTTTCCTTCTGTTCTCTCCTATATAGATAGATGAATTTGGAACTCTAAATCCAACATGGTTAGTAGTAGCTCTTTGAAACATGACAAAATAAAGAAGTTCTCAGTTTTGTCTCTATGGTTTGTTTCCTCTTCAAGTAGCCCTAGGCACAGACTAGGGAAAAGCACTTTCATTGAGAGGGGTTGCCAGGCTTCTAAGAATTAACGAGTTTCCGAAATACCAGCAAATATTTTTTCAACCAATCTTGATGATACTTGGTAGTAATGATCAGTTCACAAATCCCACTTGGCTCACCAAATTTTGTTCTTCTAGGTTGAAGCGTTCGTCTATAGTAGTAGTTTTTATATTTAGGTTTCCCTCTGCTCTCTCCTATATAGATAGATGAATTTGGAACTCTAAATTCAACATGGTTTATAGTAGCTCTTGGAAACTTGACAATATAAAGGAGTTCTCAGTTTTGTCTCTATAGTTTGTTTCCTTTTCAAGTAGCCCTAGGCACAGACTGTGTTAAAGCACTTTCATCGAGAGGGGCTGCCAGGCTTCTAAAAATTAACGAGTTTCCGATATTCCAGCAAATATTTTTTCACCCAATCTTGATGATACTTGGTGGTAATGATCAGTACACAAATCCCACTTGGCTCACCAAATTTTGTTCTTCTAGGTTGAAGCGTTCGTCTACAGTAGCAGTTTTTATATTTAGTTTTCCCTCTATCGCTCCTATATAGATAGATCAATTTGGAACTCTAAATCCAACATGATTTGTAGTAGCTCTTTGAGACTTGACAAGATAAAGGAGTTCTCAGTTTTGACTCTATGGTTTGTTTCCTCTTTAAGTAGCCCTAGGCACATACGGTAGAAAAGCACTTTCATTGAGAGGGGTTGCCAAGCTTCTAAGAATTAACGAGTTTCCGAAATACCAGCAAATATTTTTTCACCCAATCTTGATGATACTTGGTGGTCATGATCAGTACACAAATCCCACTTGGCTCACGAAATTTTGTTCTTCTAGGTTGAATCGTTCGTGTACAGTAGCAGTTTTTATATTTAGGTTTCCTTCTGTTCTCTCCTATATAGATAGATGAATTTGGAACTCTAAATCCAACATGGTTAGTAGTAGCTCTTTGAAACATGACAAAATAAAGGAGTTCTCAGTTTTGTCTCTATGGTTTGTTTCCTCTTCAAGTAGCCCTAGGCACATACTGTAGAAAAGCACTTTCATTGAGAGGGGTTGCCAAGCTTCTAAAAATTAACGAGTTTCCGAAATACCAGCCAATACTTTTTCACCCAATCTTGATGATTCTTTTTGGTAATGATCAGCACACAACTCCCACTTGGCTCACCAAATTTTGTTCTTGTAGGTTGAAGCGTTCGTCTACAGTAGCAGTTTTTATATTTAGGTTTCCCTCTGCTCTCTCCTATATAGATAGATGAATTTGGAACTCTAAATCCAATATGGTTTGTAGTAGCTCTTTGAAACTTGACAAAATAAGGAGTTCTCAGTATTGTAGCTATGGTTTGTTTCCTCTTCAAGTAGCCCTAGGCACAGCCTGTGGAAAAGCACTTTCATTGAGAGGGGTTGCCAAGCTTCTAAGAATTAACGAGTTTCGGAAATTAAAGCAAATATTTTTGCACCCAATCTTGATGATACTTGGTGGTAATGATCAGTTCAGAAATCCCACTTGGCTCAGGAAATTTTGTTCTTCTAGGTTGGAGCATTCATCTACAGTAGTAGTTTTTATATTTACTTTTCCCTCTGTTCTCTCCTATATAGATAGATGAATTTGGAACTCTAAATCCAACATGGTTTGTAGTAGCTCTTTGAAACTTTACAAAATAAAGGAGTTCTCAGTTTTGTCCCTATGGTTTGTATCCTCTTCAAGTAGCCCTAGGCACAGACTGTGGAAAAGAACTTTCATTGAGAGTCGTTGCCAAGCTTCTAAGAATTAACGAGTTTCCGAAACACCAGCAAATATTTTTTTCACCCAAACTTGATGATACTTGGTGGTAATGATCAGTACACAAATCCCACTTGGCTCACGAAATTTTGTTCTTCTAGGTTGAAGCCTTCGTGTACAGTAGCAGTTTTTATATTTAGGTTTCCTTCTGTTCTCTCCTATATAGATAGATGAATTTGGAACTCTAAATCCAACATGGTTAGTAGTAGCTCTTTGAAACTTGACAAAATAACGGAGTTCTCAGTTTTGTCTCTATGGTTTGTTTCCTCTTCTAGTAGCCCTAGGCACAGACTGTAGAAAAGCACTTTCATTGAGAGGGGTTGCCAAGCTTCTAAGAATTAACGAGTTTCTGAAATAAAAGCAAATATTTTTTCACCCAATCTTGATGATACTTGGTGGTAATGATCAGTACACAAATCCCACTTGGCTCACCAAACTTTGTTCTTCTAGGATGGAGCATTCATCTACAGTAGTAGTATTTATATTTAGTTTTCCCTCTGTTCTCTCCTATATAGATAGATGAATTTGGAACTCTAAATCCAACATGGTTCGTAGTAGCTCTTTGAAACATGACAAAATAAAGGAGTTCTCAGTTTTGTCTCTATGGTTTGTTTCCTCTTCAAGTAGCCCTAGGCACAGACTGAGGAAAAGCAATTTCATTGAGAGGGGTTGCTAAGCTTCTAAGATTTAACGAGTTTCCGAAATACCAGCAAATATTTTTTCACCCAATCTTGATGATACTTGGTGGTAATGATCACTACACAAATCCCACTTGGCTCACGAAATTTTGTTCTTCTAGTTTGAAGCGTTCGTCTAAGTAGCAGTTTTTATATTTAGCTTTCCCTCTGTTCTCTCCTATATAGATAGATGAATTTGGAACTCTAAATCCAACATGGTTTGTAGTAGCTCTTTGAAACTTGACAAAATAAAGGAGTTCTCAGTTTTGTCTCTATGGTTTGTTTCCTCTTCAAGTAGCCCTAGGCACATACTGTAGAAAAGCACTTTCATTGAGAGGGGTTGCCAAGCTTCTAAAAATTAACGAGTTTCCGAAATACCAGCCAATACTTTTTCACCCAATCTTGATGATTCTTGGTGGTAATGATCAGCACACAAATCCTACTTGGCTCACCAAATTTTGTTATTCTAGGTTGAAGCGTTCGTCTACAGTATCAGTTTTTATATTTAGGTTTCCCTCTGCTCTCTCCTATATAGATAGATGAATTTGGAACTCTAAATCCAACATGGTTTGTAGTAGCTCTTTGAAACTTGACAAAATAAAGTAGTTCTCCGTTTTTTCTCTATGGTTTCTTTCCTCATCAAGTAGCCCTAGGCACAGACTGTGGAAAAGCACTTTCATTGAGAGGGGTTGCCAGGCTTCAAAGAATTAACGAGTTTCCGAAATACCAGCAAATATTTTTTCAACCAATCTTGATGATACTTGGTAGTAATGATCAGTTCACAAATCCCACTTGGCTCACCAAATTTTGTTCTTCTAGGTTGAAGCGTTCGTCTACAGTAGTAGTTTTTATATTCAGGTTTCGCCCTGCTCTCTCCTATATAGATAGATGAATTTGGAACTCTAAATCCAACATGGTTCATAGTAGCTCTTGGAAACTTGACAATATAAAGGAGTTCTCAGTTTTGTCTCTATAGTTTGTTTCCTTTTAAGTAGCCCTAGGCACAGACTGTGTAAAAGCACTTTCACCGAGAGGGGCTGCCAGGCTTCTAAAAATTAACGAGTTTCCGATATTCCAGCCAATACTTTTTCACCCAATCTTGATGATACTTGGTTGTAATGATCAATACACAAATCCCACTTGGCTCACCAAATTTTGTTCTTCTAGGGTGAAGCGTTCGTCTACAGTAGCAGTTTTTATATTTAGGTTTCCCTCTGCTCACTCCTATATAGATAGATGATTTTGGAACTCTAAATCCAACATGGTTCGTAGAAGGTTTTTGAAACTTGACAAAATAAAGTAGCTGTCAGTTTTTTCTCTATGGTTTGTTTCCTCTTCAAGTAGCCCTAGGCACAGACTGTGGAAAAGCACTTTCATTGAGAGGGGTTGCCAATCTTCCAAGAATTAACGAGTTTCCGAAATACAAGCAATTATAAATTCACCCAATCTTGATAATACTTGGTGGTAATGATCAGTTCACAAATCCCACTTGGCTCACCAAATTTTGTTCTTCTAGGTTGAAGCGTTAGTCTACAGTATCAGTTTTAATATTTTGGTTTGCCTCTGTTCTCTCCTATATAGATAGATGAATTTGGAACTCTAAATCCAACATGGTTCGTAGTAGCTCTTTGAAACATGACAAAATAAAGGAGTTCTCAGTTTTGTCTCTATGGTTTGTTTCCTCTTCAAGTAGCCCTAGGCACAGACTGAGGAAAAGCAATTTCATTGAGAGGGGTTGCCAAGCTTCTAAGATTTAACGAGTTTTCGAAATACCAGCAAATATTTTTTCACCCAATCTTGATGATACTTGGTGGTAATGATCAGTACACAAATCCCACTTGGCTCACGAAATTTTGTTCTTCTAGGTTGAAGCATTCGTCTAAGTAGCAGATTTTATATTTAGGTTTCCCTCTGTTCTCTTCTATATAGATAGATGAATTTGGAACTCTAAATCCAACATGGTTTGTAGTAGCTCTTTGAAACTTGACAAAATAAAAAAGATCTCAGTTTTGTCTCTATGGTTTGTTTCCTCTTCAAGTAGCCCTAAGCACGGACTGTGGAAAAGCACTTTCATTGAGAGGGGTTGCCAAGCTTCTAAGAGTTAACGAGTTTCCGAAATACCAGCAAATATTTTTTCACCCAATCTTGATGATACTTGGTGGTAATGATCAGTACACAAATCCCACTTGGCTCAGGAAATTTTGTTCTACTGGGTTGAAGCGTTCGTGTACAGTAGCAGTTTTTATATTTAGGTTTCCCTCTGTTCTCTCGTATATAGATAGATGAATTTGGAACTCTAAATCCAACATGGTTCGTAGTAGGTCTTTGAATCTAGACAAAATAAAGGAGTTCTCAGTTTTGTCTCTATGGTTTGTTTCCTCTTCAAGTAGCCCTAGGCACAAACTGTGGAAAAGCACTTTCATTGAGAGGGGTTGCCAACCTTCTAAGGATTAACGAGTTTCCGAAATTCCAGCAAATATTTTTTCACCAAATCTTGATGATACTTGGTGGTAATAATCAGTACACAAATCCCACTTGGCTCACAAATTTTGTTCTTCTCGGTTGAAGCGTTCGTCTACAGTAGCAGTTTTTATATTTAGGTTTTCCTCTGTTCTCTCCTATATAGATAGATGAATTTGAAACTCTAAATCCAACATGGTTCGTAGTAGCTCTTGGAAACTTGACAATATAAAGGAGTTCTCAGTTTTGTCTCTATAGTTTGTTTTCTGTTCAAGTAGCCCTAGGCACAGACTGTGGAAAAGCACTTTCATTGAGAGGGGTTGCCAGGCTTCTAAGAATTAACGAGTTTCCAAAATACCAGCAAATATTTTTTCACTCAATCTTGATGATACTTGGTGGTAATGATCAGTACACAAATCCCACTTGGCTCACGAAATTTTGTTCTTCTAGTTTGAAGCGTTCGTGTACAGTAGCAGTTTTTATATTTAGGTTTCCTTCTGTACTCTCGTATATAGATAGATGAATTTGGAACTCTAAATCCAACATGGTTAGTAGTAGCTCTTTGAAACTTGACAAAATAAAAGAGTTCTCAGTTTTTTCTCTATGGTTTGTTTCCTCTTCAAGTAGCCCTAGGCACATACTGTAGAAGAGCACTTTCATTGAGAGGGGTTGCCAAGCTTCTAAAAATTAACGAGTTTCCGAAATACCAGCAAATATTTTTTCACCCAATCTTGATGATACTTGGTGGTAATGATCAGTACACAAATCCCACTTGGCTCACCAAATTTTGTTCTTCTAGGTTGAAGCGTTCGTCTACAGTAGCAGTTTTTATATTTAGGTTTCCCTCTATCGCTCCTATATAGATAGATGAATTTGGAACTCTAAATCCAACATGGTTCGTAGTAGCTCTTTGAATCTTGACAAAATAAAGGAGTTCTCAGTTTTGTCTCTATGGTTTGTTTCCTCTTCAAGTAGCCCTAGACACAGACTGTGGAAAAGCACTTTCATTGAGAGGGGTTGCCAACCTTCTAAGAATTAACGAGTTTCCGAAATTCCAGCAAATATTTATTCACCAAATCTTGATGATACTTGGTGGTAATAATCAGTACACAAATCCCACTTGGCTCACAAATTTTGTTTTTCTAGGTTGAAGCGTTCGTCTACAGTAGCAGTTTTTATATTTAGGTTTCACTCTGTTCTCTCCTATATAGATAGATGAATTTGGAACTCTAAATCCAACATGGTTCGCAGTAGCTCTTGGAAACATGACAATATAAAGGAGTTCTCAGTTTTGTCTCTATAGTTTGTTTTCTGTTCAAGTAGCCCTAGGCACAGACTGTGGAAAAGCACTTTCATTGAGAGGGGTTGAGAGGCTTCTAAGAATTAGTGAGTTTCCAAAATACCAGCAAATATTTTTTCAACCAATCTTGATGATACTTGGTGGTAATGATCAGTACACAAATCCCACTTGGCTCACCAAATTTTGTTCTTCTAGGTAGAAGCGTTCGTCTACAGTAGCAGTTTTTATATTTAGGTTTCCCTCTGCTCTCTCCTATATAGATAGATGAATTTGGAACTCTAAATCCAACATGGTTTGTAGTAGCTCTTTGAAACTTGACAAAATAAAGGAGTTCTCAGTTTTGACTCTATGGTTTGTTTCCTCTTCAAGTAGCCCTAGGCACATACTGTAGAAAAGCACTTTCATTGAGAGGGATTGCCAAGATTCTAAGAGTTAACGAGTTTCCGAAATACCAGCAAATATTTTTTCACCCAATCTTGATGATACTTGGTGGTAATGATCAGCACACAAATCCTACTTGGCTCACCAAATTTTGTTCTTCTAGGTTGAAGCGTTCGTCTACAGTAGCAGTTTTTATATTTAGGTTTCCCTCTGCTCTCTCCTATATAGATAGATGAATTTGGAACTCTAAATCCAACATGGTTTGTAGTAGCTCTTTGAAACTTGACAAAATAAAGGAGTTCTCCGTTTTTTCTCTATGGTTTGTTTCCTCATCAAGTAGCCCTAGGCACAGACTGTGGAAAAGCACTCTCATTGAGAGGGGTTGCCAAGCTTCTAAGAATTAACGATTTTCCGAAATATGAGCAAACACTTTTTCACCCAATCTTGATGAGCCTTGGTGGTAATGATCAGTACACAAATCCCACTTGGCTCACCAAATTTTGTTCTTCTAGGTTGATGCGTTCATCTACAGTAGTAGTTTTTATATTTAGTTTTCTCTCTGTTCTCTCCTATATAGATAGATGAATGTGGAACTCTAAATCCAACATGGTTAGTAGTAGCTCTTTGAAACTTGACAAAATAAAGGAGTTCTCAGTTTTGTCTCTATGGTTTGTTTCCTTTTCAAGTAGCCCTTGGCACAGACTGTGGAAAAGCAATTTCATTGAGAGGGGTTGCCAAGCTTCTAAGAATTGACGAGTTTCTGAAATACAAGCAATTATAAATTCACCCAATCTTGATAATACTTGGTGGTAATGATCAGTACACAAATCCCACTTGGCTCACCAAATTTTGTTCTTCTAGGTTGAAGCGTTCGTCTACAGTATCAGTTTTAATATTTTGGTTTCCCTCTGTTCTCTCCTATATAGATAGATGAATTTGGAACTCTAAATCCAACATGGTTCGTAGTAGCTCTTGGAAACTTGACAATATAAAGGAGTTCTCAGTTTTGTCTCTATGGTTTGTTTCCTCTTCAAGTAGCCCTAGGCACAGACTGAGGAAAAGCAATTTCATTGAGAGGGGTTGCCAAGCTTCTAAGATTTAACGAGTTTCCGAAATACCAGCAAATATTTTTTCACCCAATCTTGATGATACTTGGTGGTAATGATCAGTACACAAATCTTATTTGGCTCACCAAACTTTGTTCTTCTAGGTTGAAGCGATCGTCTACATTAGCAGTTTTATGTTTAGGTTTCCCTCTATCGCTCCTATATTGATAGATGAATTTGGAACTCTAAATCCAACATGGTTTGTAGTAGCTCTTTGAAACTTGACAAAATAAAGGAGTTCTCAGTTGTGACTCTATGGTTTGTTTCCTCTTCAAGTAGCCAAGGGACATACTGTAAAAAAGCACTTTAATTGAGAGGGATTGCCAAGATTCTAAGAATTAACGAGTTTCTGAAATACCAGCAAATATTTTTTCACCCAATCTTGATGATACTTGGATTTAATGATCAGTACACAAATCTCAATTGGCTCACGAAATTTTGTTTTCTAGGTTGAAGCGTTCGTGTACAGTAGCAGTTTTTATATTTAGGATTCCTTCTGTTCTCTCCTATATAGCTTGATGAATTTGGAAATCTAAATCCAAAATGGTTAGTAGTAGCTCTTTGAAACTTGACAAAATAAAGGAGTTCTCAGTTTTTTCTGTATGGTTTATTTCCTCTTCAAGTAGCCCTAGGCACATACTGTAGAAAAGAACTTTCATTGAGACAGGTTGCCAAGCTTATAAAAATTAACGAGTTTCCGAAATACCAGCAAATATTTTTCCACCCAATCTTGATGATTCTTGGTGGTAATGATCAGTACACAAATCCCACTTGGCTCACCAAATTTTGTTCTTCTAGGGTGAAGCGTTCCTCTACATTTGCAGTTTTTATATTTAGGTTTCCCTCTGCTCACTCCTATATAGATAGATGAATTTGGAACTCTAAATCCAACATGGTTCGTAGAAGGTCTTTGAAACTTGACAAAATAAAGTAGTTCTCAGTTTTGTTTCTCTGGTTTGTTTCCTCTTCAAGTAGCCCTAGGCACAGACTGTGAAAAAGCAATTTCATTGAGAGGGGTTGCCAAGGTTCTAAGAATTAACGAGTTTCTGAAATACAAGCAATTATAAATTGACCCAATCTTGATGTTACTTGGTGGTAATGATCAGTACACAAATCCCACTTGGCTCACAAAATTTTGTTCTTCTAGGTTGAAGCGTTCGTCTACAGTATCAGTTTTAATATTTTGGTTTCCCTCTGTTCTCTCGTATATAGATAGATGAATTTGGAACTCTAAATCCAACATGGTTTGTAGTAGCTCTTTGAAACTTGACAAAATAAAGGAGTTCTCAGTTTTGTCTCTATGGTTTGTTTCCTCTTCAAGTAGCCCTAGGCACAGACTGTGGAAAAGCACTTTCATTGAGAGGAGTTGCCAAGCTTCTAAGAATTAACGAGTTTCCGAAACCAGCAAATATTTATTCACCCAATCTTGATGATACTTGGTGGTAATGATCAGTACACAAATCCCACTTGGCTCACGAAATTTTGTTCTTCTAGGTTGAAGCGTTCGTGTACATTAGCAGTTTTTATATTTAGGTTTCCTTCTGTTCTCTCCTATAGAGATAGATGAATTTGGAACTCTAAATCCAACATGGTTCGAAGTAGCTCTTTGAAACTTGACAAAATAAAGGAGTTCTCAGTTTTGTCTCTATGGTTTGTTTCCTCTTCAAGTAGCCTTAGGCACATACTGTAGAAAAGCACTTTCATTGAGAGGGGTTGCCAAGCTTCTAAGAATTAACTAGTATCCGAAATACCAGCAAATATTTTTTCACCCAATCTTGATGATTCTTGGTGGTAATGATCACTACACAAATCCCACTTGGCTCACCAAATTTTTTTCTTCTAGGTTGAAGCGTTCGTCTACAGTAGCAGTTTTTATATTTAGGTTTCCCTCTGTTCTCTCATATATAGATAGATGAATTTGGAACTCTAAATCCAACATGGTTCGTAGTAGCTCTTTGAATCTTGACAAAATAAAGGAGTTCTCAGTTTTGTCTCTATGGTTTGTTTCCTTTTCAAGTAGCCCTTGGCACAGACTGTGGAAAAGCAATTTCATTGAGAGGGGTTGCCAAGCTTCTAAGAATTGACGAGTTTCTGAAATACAAGCAATTATAAATTCACCCAATCTTGATAATACTTGGTGGTAATGATCAGTACACAAATCCCACTTGGCTCACCAAATTTTGTTCTTCTAGGTTGAAGCGTTCGTCTACAGTATCAGTTTTAATATTTTGGTTTCCCTCTGTTCTCTCCTATATAGATAGATGAATTTGGAACTCTAAATCCAACATGGTTCGTAGTAGCTCTTGGAAACTTGACAATATAAAGGAGTTCTCAGTTTTGTCTCTATGGTTTGTTTCCTCTTCAAGTAGCCCTAGGCACAGACTGAGGAAAAGCAATTTCATTGAGAGGGGTTGCCAAGCTTCTAAGATTTAACGAGTTTCCGAAATACCAGCAAATATTTTTTCACCCAATCTTGATGATACTTGGTGGTAATGATCAGTACACAAATCTTATTTGGCTCACCAAACTTTGTTCTTCTAGGTTGAAGCGATCGTCTACATTAGCAGTTTTATGTTTAGGTTTCCCTCTATCGCTCCTATATTGATAGATGAATTTGGAACTCTAAATCCAACATGGTTTGTAGTAGCTCTTTGAAACTTGACAAAATAAAGGAGTTCTCAGTTGTGACTCTATGGTTTGTTTCCTCTTCAAGTAGCCAAGGGACATACTGTAAAAAAGCACTTTAATTGAGAGGGATTGCCAAGATTCTAAGAATTAACGAGTTTCTGAAATACCAGCAAATATTTTTTCACCCAATCTTGATGATACTTGGATTTAATGATCAGTACACAAATCTCAATTGGCTCACGAAATTTTGTTTTCTAGGTTGAAGCGTTCGTGTACAGTAGCAGTTTTTATATTTAGGATTCCTTCTGTTCTCTCCTATATAGCTTGATGAATTTGGAAATCTAAATCCAAAATGGTTAGTAGTAGCTCTTTGAAACTTGACAAAATAAAGGAGTTCTCAGTTTTTTCTGTATGGTTTATTTCCTCTTCAAGTAGCCCTAGGCACATACTGTAGAAAAGAACTTTCATTGAGACAGGTTGCCAAGCTTATAAAAATTAACGAGTTTCCGAAATACCAGCAAATATTTTTCCACCCAATCTTGATGATTCTTGGTGGTAATGATCAGTACACAAATCCCACTTGGCTCACCAAATTTTGTTCTTCTAGGGTGAAGCGTTCCTCTACATTTGCAGTTTTTATATTTAGGTTTCCCTCTGCTCACTCCTATATAGATAGATGAATTTGGAACTCTAAATCCAACATGGTTCGTAGAAGGTCTTTGAAACTTGACAAAATAAAGTAGTTCTCAGTTTTGTTTCTCTGGTTTGTTTCCTCTTCAAGTAGCCCTAGGCACAGACTGTGAAAAAGCAATTTCATTGAGAGGGGTTGCCAAGCTTCTAAGAATTAACGAGTTTCTGAAATACAAGCAATTATAAATTGACCCAATCTTGATGTTACTTGGTGGTAATGATCAGTACACAAATCCCACTTGGCTCACAAAATTTTGTTCTTCTAGGTTGAAGCGTTCGTCTACAGTATCAGTTTTAATATTTTGGTTTCCCTCTGTTCTCTCGTATATAGATAGATGAATTTGGAACTCTAAATCCAACATGGTTTGTAGTAGCTCTTTGAAACTTGACAAAATAAAGGAGTTCTCAGTTTTGTCTCTATGGTTTGTTTCCTCTTCAAGTAGCCCTAGGCACAGACTGTGGAAAAGCACTTTCATTGAGAGGAGTTGCCAAGCTTCTAAGAATTAACGAGTTTCCGAAACCAGCAAATATTTTTTCACCCAATCTTGATGATACTTGGTGGTAATGATCAGTACACAAATCCCACTTGGCTCACGAAATTTTGTTCTTCTAGGTTGAAGCGTTCGTGTACAGTAGCAGTTTTTATATTTAGGTTTCCTTCTGTTCTCTCCTATAGAGATAGATGAATTTGGAACTCTAAATCCAACATGGTTCGAAGTAGCTCTTTGAAACTTGACAAAATAAAGGAGTTCTCAGTTTTGTCTCTATGGTTTGTTTCCTCTTCAAGTAGCCTTAGGCACATACTGTAGAAAAGCACTTTCATTGAGAGGGGTTGCCAAGCTTCTAAGAATTAACTAGTATCCGAAATACCAGCAAATATTTTTTCACCCAATCTTGATGATTCTTGGTGGTAATGATCACTACACAAATCCCACTTGGCTCACCAAATTTTTTTCTTCTAGGTTGAAGCGTTCGTCTACAGTAGCAGTTTTTATATTTAGGTTTCCCTCTGTTCTCTCATATATAGATAGATGAATTTGGAACTCTAAATCCAACATGGTTCGTAGTAGCTCTTTGAATCTTGACAAAATAAAGGAGTTCTCAGTTTTGTCTCTATGATTTGTTTCCTTTTCAAGTAGCCCTAGGCACAGACTGAGGAAAAGCACTTTCATTGAGAGGGGTTGATAACCTTCTAAGAATTAACGAGTTTCCGAAATACCAGCAAATATTTCTTCACCAAATCGTGATGGTACTTGGTGGTAATAATCAGTACACAAATCCCACTTGGCTCACAAATTTTGTTCTTCTAGGTGGAAGCGTTCGTCTACAGTAGTAGTTTTATGTTTTGGTTTCCCTCTATCGCTCCTATATAGATAGATGAATTTGGAACTCTAAATCCAACATGGTTTGTAGTAGCTCTTTGAATCTTGACAAAATAAAGGAGT
>NW_027510996.1:0-29185 GCF_048772815.1 Callospermophilus lateralis | reverse complement strand
GAATTTGGAACTCTAAATCCAACATGGTTTGTAATAGCTCTTTGAAACTTGACAAAATAAAGGAGTTCTGAGTTTTGTCTCTATGGTTTGTTTCCTCTTCAAGTAGCCCTAGCGCAGACTCCGGAAAAGTACTTTCATTGAGAGGGGTTGCCAAGCTTCAAAGAATTAACGAGTTTCCGAAGTACCAACAAATATTTTTCACCCAATCTTGATGATACTGGTTGCTAATGATCAGTACACAAATCCCACTTGGCTCACCAAATTGTGTTCTTCTAGGTTGAAGCGTTCGCCTACAGTAGAAGTTTTTATATTTAGGTTTCCCTCTGTTCTCTCCTATATAGATATATGAATTTGGAACTCTAAATCCAACATCGTTTGTAGTAGCTCTTTGAAACTTGACAAAATAAAAGTGTTCTCAGTTTTGTCTCTATGGTTTGTTTCCTCTTCAAGTAGCCCTAGGCACAGACTGTGGAAAAGCACTTTCATTGAGAGAGTTTGCCAAGCTTCTAAGAAATTACAAGTTTCCGAAATACCAGCAAATATTTTTTCACCCAATCTTGATGATACTTGTTGCTAATGATCAGTACGCAAATCCCACTTGGCTCACCAAATTGTGTTCTGCTACGTTGAAGCGCTCGTCTACAGTAGCCGTTTTTATATTTAGGTTTCTCTCTGTTCTCTCCTATATAGATAGATGAATTTGGAACTCTAAATCCAACATGGTTTGTAGTAGCTCTTTGAAAACTTGACAAAATAAAGGAGTTCTGAGTTTTGTCTCTATGGTTTGTTTCCTCTTCAAGTAGCCCTAGGCACAGACTGTGGAAAAGAATTTCATTGAGAGGGGTTGCCAAGCTTCTAAGAAATAACGAGTTTCCGAAGTACCAGCAAATATTTTTTCACCCAATCTTGATGATACTTGGTGGTAATGATCAGTACACAAGTCCCACTTGGCTCACCAAATTTTGTTCTTCTAGGTTGAAGCGTTCGTCTACAGTAGCAGTTTTTATATTTAGGTTTCTCTCTGTTCTCTCCTATATAGATAGATGAATTTGGAACTTTAAATCCAACATGGATTGTAGTAGCTCTTTGGAACTTGACAAAATAAAGGAGTTCTCAGTTTTGTCTCTATGGTTTGTTTCCTCTTCAAGTATCCCTAGGCACAGACTGTGGAAAAGCACTTTCATTGAGAGGGGTTGCCAAGCTTCTAAGAAATAACGAGTTTCCGAAATACCAGCAAATATTTTTTCACCCAATCTTGATGATACTTGGTGGGAATGATCAGTACAGAGATCCCACTTGGCTCACCAAATTTTGTTCTTCTAGGTTGAAGCGTTCGTGTACAGTAGCAGTTTTTATATTTAGGTTTCACTCTGTTCTCTCATATATAGATAGATGAATTTGGAACTCTAAATCCAACATGGTTTGTAGTAGCTCTTTGAAACTTGACAAAATAAAGAGTTCTGAGTTTTGTTTCTATGGTTTGTTTCCTCTTCATGTAGCCCTAGGCACAGACTGTGGGAAAACCACTTTCATTGAGAGGGGTGGCCAAGCTTCTAAGAAATGACGATTTTCCGAAATATCAGCAAATATTTTTTCACCCAATCTTGATGATACTTGGTGGTAATGATCAGTACACAGTATCCACTTGGCTCACCAAATTTTGTTCTTCTAGGTTGAAGCGTTCGTGTACAGTAGCCGTTTTTATATTTAGGTTTCACTCTGTTCTCTCATATATAGATAGATGAATTTGGAACTCTAAATCCAACATGGTTTGTAATAGCTCTTTGAAACTTGACAAAATAAAGGAGTTCTGAGTTTTGTCTCTATGGTTTGTTTCCTCTTCAAGTAGCCCTAGGCGCAGACTCCGGAAAAGTACTTTCATTGAGAGGGGTTGCCAAGCTTCAAAGAATTAACGAGTTTCCGAAGTACCAACAAATATTTTTTCACCCAATCTTGATGATACTGGTTGCTAATGATCAGTACACAAATCCCACTTGGCTCACCAAATTGTGTTCTTCTAGGTTGAAGCGTTCGCCTACAGTAGAAGTTTTTATATTTAGGTTTTCCCTCTGTTCTCTCCTATATAGATATATGAATTTGGAACTCTAAATCCAACATCGTTTGTAGTAGCTCTTTGAAACTTGACAAAATAAAAGTGTTCTCAGTTTTGTCTCTATGGTTTGTTTCCTCTTCAAGTAGCCCTAGGCACAGACTGTGGAAAAGCACTTTCATTGAGAGAGTTTGCCAAGCTTCTAAGAAATTACAAGTTTCCGAAATACCAGCAAATATTTTTTCACCCAATCTTGATGATACTTGTTGCTAATGATCAGTACGCAAATCCCACTTGGCTCACCAAATTGTGTTCTGCTACGTTGAAGCGCTCGTCTACAGTAGCCGTTTTTATATTTAGGTTTCTCTCTGTTCTCTCCTATATAGATAGATGAATTTGGAACTCTAAATCCAACATGGTTTGTAGTAGCTCTTTGAAACTTGACAAAATAAAGGAGTTCTGAGTTTTGTCTCTATGGTTTGTTTCCTCTTCAAGTAGCCCTAGGCACAGACTGTGGAAAAGAATTTATTGAGAGGGGTTGCCAAGCTTCTAAGAAATAACGAGTTTCCGAAGTACCAGCAAATATTTTTTCACCCAATCTTGATGATACTTGGTGGTAATGATCAGTACACAAGTCCCACTTGGCTCACCAAATTTTGTTCTTCTAGGTTGAAGCGTTCGTCTACAGTAGCAGTTTTTATATTTAGGTTTCTCTCTGTTCTCTCCTATATAGATAGATGAATTTGGAACTTTAATCCAACATGGATTGTTAGTAGCTCTTTGGAACTTGACAAATTAAAGGAGTTCTCAGTTTGTCTCTATGGTTTGTTTCCTCTTCAAGTATCCCTAGGCACAGACTGTGGAAAAGCACTTTCATTGAGAGGGGTTGCCAAGCTTCTAAGAAATAACGAGTTTCCGAAATACCAGCAAATATTTTTTCACCCAATCTTGATGATACTTGGTGGGAATGATCAGTACAGAGATCCCACTTGGCTCACCAAATTTTGTTCTTCTAGGTTGAAGCGTTCGTGTACAGTAGCAGTTTTTATATTTAGGTTTCACTCTGTTCTCTCATATATAGATAGATGAATTTGGAACTCTAAATCCAACATGGTTTGTAGTAGCTCTTTGAAACTTGACAAAATAAAGAGTTCTGAGTTTTGTTTCTATGGTTTGTTTCCTCTTCATGTAGCCCTAGCACAGACTGTGGAAAACCACTTTCATTGAGAGGGGTGGCCAAGCTTCTAAGAAATGACGATTTTCCGAAATATCAGCAAATATTTTTTCACCCAATCTTGAGATACTTGGTGGTAATGATCAGTACACAGTATCCACTTGGCTCACCAAATTTTGTTCTTCTAGGTTGAAGCGTTCGTCTACAGTAGCCGTTTTTATATTTAGGTTTCACTCTGTTCTCTCATATATAGATAGATGAATTTGGAACTCTAAATCCAACATGGTTTGTAATAGCTCTTTGAAACGTGACAAAATAAAGGAGTTCTGAGTTTTGTCTCTATGGTTTGTTTCCTCTTCAAGTAGCCCTAGGCGCAGACTCCGGAAAAGTACTTTCATTGAGAGGGGTTGCCAAGCTTCAAAGAATTAACGAGTTTCCGAAGTACCAACAATTTTTTTTCACCAATCTTGATGATACTGGTTGCTAATGATCAGTACACAAAATCCCACTTGGCTCACCAAATGTGTTCTTCTAGGTTGAAGCGTTCGCCTACAGTAGAAGTTTTTATATTTAGGTTTCCCTCTGTTCTCTCCTATATAGATATATGAATTTGGAACTCTAAGCCAACATCGTTGTAGTAGCTCTTTGAAACTTGACAAAATAAAAGTGTTCTCAGTTTTGTCTCTATGGTTTGTTTCCTCTTCAAGTAGCCCTAGGCACAGACTGTGGAAAAGCACTTTCATTGAGAGAGTTTGCCAAGCTTCTAAGAAATTACAAGTTTCCGAAATACCAGCAAATATTTTTTCACCCAATCTTGATGATACTTGTTGCTAATGATCAGTACGCAAATCCCACTTGGCTCACCAAATTGTGTTCTGCTACGTTGAAGCGCTCGTCTACAGTAGCCGTTTTTATATTTAGGTTTCTCTCTGTTCTCTCCTATATAGATAGATGAATTTGGAACTCTAAATCCAACATGGTTTGTAGTAGCTCTTTGAAACTTGACAAAATAAAGGAGTTCTGAGTTTTGTCTCTATGGTTTGTTTCCTCTTCAAGTAGCCCTAGGCACAGACTGTGGAAAAGAATTTCATTGAGAGGGCTTGCCAAGCTTCTAAGAAATAACGAGTTTCCGAAGTACCAGCAAATATTTTTCACCCAATCTTATGATACTTGGTGGTAATGATCAGTACACAAATCCCAATTGGCTCACCAAATTTTGTTCTTCTAGGTTGAAGTGTTCGTCTACAGTAGCAGTTTTTATATTTAGGTTTCTCTCTGTTCTCTCCTATATAGATAGATGAATTTGGAACTCTAAATCCAACATGGATTGTAGTAGCTCTTTGAAACTTGACAAAATAAAGGAGTTCTGAGTTTTGTTCTCTATGATTTGTTTCCTCTTCAAGAGGCCTAGGCACACACTGTGGAAAAACACTTTCATTGAGAGGGGTTGCCAAGCTTCTAAGAAATAACGAGTTTCCGAAATATCAGCAAATATTTTTCACCCATTCTTGATGATACTTGGTGGTAATGATCAGTACACAGTACCCACTTGGCTCACCAATTTTATTCTTCTAGTTTGAAGCGTTCGTCTACAGTAGCCGTTTTTATATTTAGGATTCCCTCTGTTCTCTCCTGTATAGATAGATGAATTTGGAACTCTAAATCCAACATGGTTTGTAGTAGCTCTTTGAAACTTGACAAAATAAAGGAGTTCTCAGTTTTGTCTCTATGGATTGTTTCCTCTTCAATTAGCACTAGGCACACACTGTGGAAAAGCACTTTCATTGAGAGGGCTTGCAAAGCTTCTAAGTAATAACGAGTTTCTGAAATACCAGCAAATATTTTTTCACCCAATCTTGATGATACTTGATGCTAATGATCAGTACACAAATCCCACTTGGCTCACCAATTTGTGTTCTGCTAGGTTGAAGCGTTCGCCTACAGTAGCAGTTTTTATATTTAGGTGTCCCTCTGTTCTCTCCTATATAGATATATGAATTTGGAACTCTAAATCCAACATGGTTTGTAGTAGCCCTTTGAAACTTGGCAAAATAAAGGAGTTCTCAGTTTTGTCTCTATGGTTTGTTTCCTCTTCAAGTAGCCCTAGGCACAGACTGTGGAAAAGCACTTTCATTGAGAGAGTTTGCCAAGCTTCTAAGAAATTACAAGTTTCCGAAATACCAGCAAATATTTTTTCACCCAATCTTGATGATACTTGGTGGTAATGATCAGTACACAAATCCCACTTGGCTCACCAAATTTTGTTCTTCTAGGTTGAAGCGTTCGTCTACAGTAGCAGTTTTTATATTTAGGTTTCACTCTGTTCTCTCATATATAGATAGATGAGTTTGGAACTCTACATCCAACATGGTTTGTAGTAGCTCTTTGAAACTTGACAAAATAAAGAGTTCTGAGTTTTGTCTCTATGGTGTGTTTCCTCTTCAAGTAGCCCTAGGCACAGACTGTGGAAAACCACTTTCATTGAGAGGGGTTGCAAATCTTCTAAGAAATAACGAGTTTCCGAAATATCAGCAAATATTTTTTCACCCAATCTTGATGATACATGGTGGTAATGATCAGTACACAGTACCCACTTGGCTCACCAAATTTTGTTCTTCTAGGTTGAAGCGTTCGTCTACAGTAGCCGTTTTTATATTTAGGTTTCACTCTGTTCTCTCATATATAGATAGATGAATTTGGAACACTAAATCCAACATGGTTTGTAGTAGCTCTTTGAAACTTGACAAAATAAAGAGTTCTGAGTTTTGTCTCTATGGTTTGTTTCCTCTTCAAGTAGCCCTAGGCACAGTCTGTGGAAAACCACTTTCATTTAGAGGGGTGCAAATCTTCTAAGAAATAACGAGTTTCCGAAATATCAGCAAATATTTTTTCACCCAATCTAGATGATACTTGGTGGTAATGATCAGTACACAGTACCCACTTGGCTCACCAAATTTTGTTCTTCTAGGTTGAAGCGTTCGTCTACAGTAGAAGTTTTTATATTTAGGTTTCATTCTGTTCTCTCATATATAGATAGATGAATTTGGAACTCTAAATCCAACATGGTTTGTAGTAGCTCTTAGAAACTTGACAAAATAAAGGAGTTCTCAGTTTTGTCTCTATGGTTTGTTTCCTCTTCAAATAGCCCTAGGCCCAGACTGTGGAAAAGCAATTTCATTGAGAGGGGTTGCCAAGCTTCTAAGAAATAACGGGTTTCCAAAATACCAGCAAATATTTTTTCACCCAATCTTGATGATACTTGGTGGTAATGATCAGTACACAGATCCCACTTGGCTCACCAAATTTTGTTCTTCTAGGTTGAAGCGTTCGTCTACAGTAGCAGTTTTTATATTTAGGTTTCACTCTGTTCTCTCATATATAGATAGATGAATTTGGAACTCTAAATCCAACATGGTTTGTAGTAGCTCTTTGAAACTTGACAAAATAAAGGAGTTCTGAGTTTTTTTCTCTATGGTCTGTTTCCTCTTCAAGCAGCCCTAGGCGCAGACTCTGGAAAAGCACTTTCATTGAGAGGGGTTGCCAAGCTTCTAAGAAATAACGAGTTTCCCAAGTACCAGCAAATATTTTTTCACCCAATCTTGATGATACTGGTTGCTAATGATCAGTACACAAATCCCACTTGGCTCACCAAATTGTGTTCTTCTAGGTTGAAGCGTTCGCCTACAGTAGAAGTTTTTATATTTAGGTTTCCCTCTGTTCTCTCCTATATAGATATATGAATTTGTAACTCTAAATCCAACATGGTTTGTAGTAGCTCTTTGAAACTTGACAAAATAAAGGAGTTCTTAGTTTTGTCTCTATGGTTTGTTTCCTCTTCAAGTAGCCCTAGGTGCAGACTCTGGAAAAGCACTTTCATTGAGAACGGTTGCCAAGCTTCTAAGAAATAACGAGTTTCCGAAGTACCAGCAAATATTATTTCACCCAATCTTGATGATACTGGTTGCTAATGATCAGTACACAGATCCCACTTGGCTCACCAAATTTTGTTTTTCTAGGTGGAAGCGTTCGTCTACAGTAGCAGTTTTTATATTTAGGTTTCACTCTGTTCTCTCATATATAGATAGATGAATTTGGAACTCTAAATCCAACATGGTTTGTAGTAGCTCTTTGAAACTCGACAAAACAAAGAGTTCTGAGTTTTGTCTCTATGGTTTGTTTCCTCTTCAAGTAGCCCTAGGCACAGACTGTGGAAAACCACTTTCATTGAGGGGGTTGCCAAGCTTCTAAGAAATAACGAGTTTCCGAAATATCAGCAAATATTTTTTCACCCAATCTTGATGATACTGGTTGCTAATGATCAGTACACAAATCCCATGTGGCTCACCAAATTTTGTTCTTCTAGGTTGAAGAGTTCGTCTACAGTAGCCGTTTTTATATTTAGGTTTCACTCTGTTCTCTCATATATAGATAGATGAATTTGGAACTCTAAATCTAACATGGTTTGTAGTAGCTCTTTGAAACTTGACAAAATAAAGGAGTTCTGAGTTTTGTCTCTATGGTTTGTTTCCTCTTCAAGTAGCCCTAGGCGCAGACTGTGGAAAAGCACTTTCATTGAGAGGGGTTGCCAAGCTTCTAAGAAATAACGAGTTTCCGAAGTACCAGCAAATATTTTTTCACCCAATCTTGATGATACTGGTTGCCTATGATCAGTACACAAATCCCACTTGGCTCACCAAATTGTGTTCTTCTAGGTTGAAGCGTTCGCCTACAGTAGAAGTTTTTATATTTAGGTTTCCCTCTGTTCTCTCCTATATAGATATATGAATTTGTAACTCTAAATCCAACATGGTTTATAGTAGCTCTTTGAAACTTGACAAAATAAAGGAGTTCTCAGTTTTTTCTCTATGGTTTGTTTCCTCTTCAAGTAGCCCTAGGCACAGACTGTGGAAGCACTTTTATTGAGATGGGTTGCCAAGCTTCTAAGAAATAACGAGTTTCCGAAATACCAGCAAATATTTTTTCACCCAATCTAGATGATTCTTGGTGGTAATGATCAGTACACAGATCCCACTTGGCTCACCAAATTTTGTTCTTCTAGGTTGAAGCGTTCGTCTACAGTAGCAGTTTTAATATTTAGGTTTCACTCTGTTCTCTCATATATAGATAGATGAATTTGGAACTCTAAATCCAACATGGTTTGTAGTAGCTCTTTGAAACTTGACAAAATAAAGTGTTCTGAGTTTTGTCTCTATGGTTTGCTTCCTCTTCAATTAGCCCTAGGCACAGACTGTGGAAAACCACTTTCATTGAGGGGGTTGCCAAGCTTCTAAGAAATAACGAGTTTCCGAAATATCAGCAAATATTTTTTTCACCCAATCTTGATGATACTGGTTGCTAATGATCAGTACACAAATCCCACTTGGCTCACCAAATTTTGTTCTTCTAGGTTGAAGCGTTCGTCTACAGTAGCCGTTTTTATATTTAGGTTTCACTCTGTTCTCTCATATATAGATAGATGAATTTGGAACTCTAAATCCAACATGGTTTGTAGTAGCTCTTTGAAACTTGACAAAATAAAGGAGTTCTGAGTTTTGTCTCAATGGTTTGTTTCCTCTTCAATTAGCCCTAGGCGTAGACTGTGGAAAAGCACTTTCATTGAGAGGGGTTGCCAAGCTTCTAAGAAATAACGAGTTTCTGAAGTACCAGTAAATATTTTTTCACCCAATCTTGATGATACTTGTTACTAATGATCAGTACACAAATGCCACTTGGCTCACCAAATTTTGTTCTTCTAGGTTGAAGCGTTCGTCTACAGTAGCAGTTTTTATATTTAGGTTTCCCTCTGTTCTCTCCTGTATAGATAGATGAATTTGGAACTCTAAATCCAACATGGTTTGTAGTAGCTCTTTGAAACTTGACAAAATATAGGAGTTCTCAGTTTTGTCTCTATGGTTTGTTTCCTCTTCAAGTAGCACTAGGCACACACTGTGGAAAAGCACTTTCATTGAGAGGGGTTGCCAAGCTTCTAAGAAATAACGAGTTTCTGAAGTACCAGTAAATATTTTTTCACCCAATCTTGATGATACTTGTTACTAATGATCAGTACACAAATGCCACTTGGCTCACCAAATTTTGTTCTTCTAGGTTGAAGCGTTCGTCTACAGTAGCAGTTTTTATATTTAGGTTTCCCTCTGTTCTCTCCTGTATAGATAGATGAATTTGGAACTCTAAATCCAACATGGTTTGTAGTAGCTCTTTGAAACTTGACAAAATATAGGAGTTCTCAGTTTTGTCTCTATGGTTTGTTTCCTCTTCAATTAGCACTAGGCACACACTGTGGAACAGCACTTTCATTGAGAGAGTTTGCCAAGCTTCTAAGAAATTACAAGTTTCCGAAATACCAGCAAATATTTTTCACCCAATCTTGATGATACTTGGTGGTAATAATCAGTACACAAATCCCACTTGGCTCACCAAATTTTGTTCTTCTAGGTTGAAGCGTTCGTCTACAGTAGCAGTTTTTATATTTAGGTTTCTCTCTGTTCTCTCCTATATAGATAGATGAATTTGGAACTCTAAATCCAACATGTTTTGTAGTAGCTCTTTGAAACTTGACAAAATAAAGGAGTTCTTAGTTTTGTCTCGATGGTTTGTTTCCTCTTCAAGTAGCCCTAGGTGCAGACTCTGGAAAAGCACTTTCATTGAGAACGGTTGCCAAGCTTCTAAGAAATAACGAGTTTCCGAAGTACCAGCAAATATTATTTCACCCAATCTTGATGATACTGGTTGCTAATGATCAGTACACAGATCCCACTTGGCTCACCAAATTTTGTTTTTCTAGGTGGAAGCGTTCGTCTAGAGTAGCAGTTTTTATATTTAGGTTTCACTCTGTTCTCTCATATATAGATAGATGAATTTGGAACTCTAAATCCAACATGGTTTGTAGTAGCTCTTTGAAACTCGACAAAACACAGAGTTCTGAGTTTTGTCTCTATGGTTTGTTTCCTCTTCAAGTAGCCCTAGGCACAGACTGTGGAAAACCACTTTCATTGAGGGGGTTGCCAAGCTTCTAAGAAATAACGAGTTTCCGAAATATCAGCAAATTTTTTTCACCCAATCTTGATGATACTGGTTGCTAATGATCAGTACACAAATCCCATGTGGCTCACCAAATTTTGTTCTTCTAGGTTGAAGAGTTCGTCTACAGTAGCCGTTTTTATATTTAGGTTTCACTCTGTTCTCTCATATATAGATAGATGAATTTGGAACTCTAAATCTAACATGGTTTGTAGTAGCTCTTTGAAACTTGACAAAATAAAGGAGTTCTGAGTTTTGTCTCTATGGTTTGTTTCCTCTTCAAGTAGCCCTAGGCGCAGACTGTGGAAAAGCACTTTCATTGAGAGGGGTTGCCAAGCTTCTAAGAAATAACGAGTTTCCGAAGTACCAGCAAATATTTTTTCACCCAATCTTGATGATACTGGTTGCCTATGATCAGTACACAAATCCCACTTGGCTCACCAAATTGTGTTCTTCTAGGTTGAAGCGTTCGCCTACAGTAGAAGTTTTTATATTTAGGTTTCCCTCTGTTCTCTCCTATATAGATATATGAATTTGTAACTCTAAATCCAACATGGTTTATAGTAGCTCTTTGAAACTTGACAAAATAAAGGAGTTCTCAGTTTTTTCTCTATGGTTTGTTTCCTCTTCAAGTAGCCCTAGGCACAGACTGTGGAAGCACTTTTATTGAGATGGGTTGCCAAGCTTCTAAGAAATAACGAGTTTCCGAAATACCAGCAAATATTTTTTCACCCAATCTTGATGATACTTGGTGGTAATGATCAGTACACAGATCCCACTTGGCTCACCAAATTTTGTTCTTCTAGGTTGAAGCGTTCGTCTACAGTAGCAGTTTTAATATTTAGGTTTCACTCTGTTCTCTCATATATAGATAGATGAATTTGGAACTCTAAATCCAACATGGTTTGTAGTAGCTCTTTGAAACTTGACAAAATAAAGTGTTCTGAGTTTTGTCTCTATGGTTTGCTTCCTCTTCAATTAGCCCTAGGCACAGACTGTGGAAAACCACTTTCATTGAGGGGGTTGCCAAGCTTCTAAGAAATAACGAGTTTCCGAAATATCAGCAAATATTTTTTCACCCAATCTTGATGATACTGGTTGCTAATGATCAGTACACAAATCCCACTTGGCTCACCAAATTTTGTTCTTCTAGGTTGAAGCGTTCGTCTACAGTAGCCGTTTTTATATTTAGGTTTCACTCTGTTCTCTCATATATAGATAGATGAATTTGGAACTCTAAATCCAACATGGTTTGTAGTAGCTCTTTGAAACTTGACAAAATAAAGGAGTTCTGAGTTTTGTCTCAATGGTTTGTTTCCTCTTCAATTAGCCCTACGCGTAGACTGTGGAAAAGCACTTTCATTGAGAGGGGTTGCCAAGCTTCTAAGAAATAACGAGTTTCCGAAGTACCAGCAAATATTTTTTCACCCAATCTTGATGATACTTGTTACTAATGATCAGTACACAAATGCCACTTGGCTCACCAAATTTTGTTCTTCTAGGTTGAAGCGTTCGTCTACAGTAGCAGTTTTTATATTTAGGTTTCCCTCTGTTCTCTCCTGTATAGATAGATGAATTTGGAACTCTAAATCCAACATGGTTTGTAGTAGCTCTTTGAAACTTGACAAAATATAGGAGTTCTCAGTTTTGTCTCTATGGTTTGTTTCCTCTTCAATTAGCACTAGGCACACACTGTGGAACAGCACTTTCATTGAGAGGGGTTGCCAAGCTTCTAAGAAATAACGAGTTTCTGAAATACCAGCAAATTTTTTTTCACCCAATCTTGATGATACTTGTTGCTAATGATCAGTACACAAATCCCACTTGGCTCACCAAATTTTGTTCTTCTAGGTTGAAGCGTTCGTCTACAGTAGTCGTTTTTATATTTGTGTTTCACTCTGTTCTCTCATATATAGATAGATGAATTTGGAACTCTAAATCCAACATGGTTTGTAGTAGCTCTTTGAAACTCGACAAAATAAAGAGTTCTGAGTTTTGTCTCTATGGTTTGTTTCCTCTTCAAGTAGCCCTAGGCACAGACTGTGGAAAACCACTTTCATTGAGGGGGTTGCCAAGCTTCTAAGAAATAATGAGTTTCCGAAATATCAGCAAATATTTTTTCACCCAATCTTGATGATACTGGTTGCTAATGATCAGTACACAAATCCCACGTGGCTCACCAAATTTTGTTCTTCTAGGTTGAAGCGTTCGTCTACAGTAGCAGTTTTTATATTTAGGTTTCCCTCTGTTCTCTCCTATATAGATAGATGAATTTGGAACTCTAAATCCAACATGGTTTGTAGTAGCTCTTTGAAACTTGACAAAATAAAGGAGTTCTCAGTTTTGTCTCTATGGTTTGTTTCCTCTTCAAGTAGCCCTAGGCACAGTCTGTGGAAAAGCACTTTCATTGAGAGGGGTTGCCAAGCTTCTAAGAAATTACGAGTTTCCGAAATACCAGCAAATATTTTTTCACCCAATCTTGATGATACTTGGTGGTAATGATCAGCACACAAATCCCAATTGGCTCACCAAATTTTTTCTTCTAGTTTGAGGCTTTCGTCTACAGTAGCAGTTTTTATATTTAGTTTCCCTCTGTTCTCTCCTATATAGATAGATGAATTTGGAACTCTAAATCCAACATGGTTTGTAGTAGCTCTTTGAAACTTGATAAAATTAAAAAGTTCTCAGTTTTGTCTCTATGGTTTGTTTCCTCTTCAAGTAGTCCTAGGCACAGACTGTGGAAAGCACTTTCACTGAGATGGGTTGCCAAGCTTCTAAGAAATAACGAGTTTCCGAAATACCAGCAAATATTTTTTCACAGAATCTTGATGATACTTGGTGGTAATGATCAGTACACAAATCCCACTTGTCTCACCAAATTTTGTTCTTCTAGTTTGAGGCTTTCGTCTACAGTAGCAGTTTTTATGTTTTGTTTCCCTCTGTTTTCTCCTATATACATAGATGAATTTGGAACTCTAAATCCAACATGGTTTGTAGTAGCTCTTTGAAACTTGGTAAAATAAAAATTTCTCAGTTTTGTCTCTATGGTTTGTTTCCTCTTCAAGTAGTCCTAGGCACAGACTGTGAAAGCACTTTCACTGAGATGGGTTGCCAAGCTTCTAAGAAATAACGAGTTTCCGAAATACCAGCAAATATTTTTTCACCCAATCTTGATGATACTTGGTGGTAATGATCAGCACACAAATCCCACTTGGCTCACCAAATTTTGTTCTTCTAGGTTGAAGCGTTCGTCTACAGTAGCAGTTTTTATATTTAGGTTTCCCTCTTCTCTCCTATATAAATAGATGAATTTGAAACTCTAAATCCAACATGGTTTATAGTAGCTCTTTGAAACTTGACAAAATAAAGGAGTTCTCAGTTTTGTCTCTATGGTTTGTTTCCTCTTCCTGTAGCCCTAGACACAGACTGTGGAAATGTACTTTCATTGAGATGGGTTGAGAAGCTTCTAAGAAATAACGAGTTTCCGAAATACCAGCAAATATTTTTTCACCCAAACTTGATGATACTTGGTGGTAAGGATCAGTACACAAATCCCACTTGGCTCACCAAATTTTGTTCTTCTAGTTTGAAGCTTTCATCTACAGTAGCAATTTTTATATTTAGTTTCCCTCTGTTCTCTCCTATATAGATAGATGAATTTGGAACTCTAAATCCAACATGGTTTGTAGTAGCTCTTTGAAACTTGACAAAATGAAGGAGTTCTCAGTTTTCTCTCTATGGTTTGTTTCCTCTTCAAGTAGCCCTAGGCACAGACTGTGGAAATGTACTTTCATTGAGATGAGTTGAGAAGCTTCTAAGAAATAACGAGTTTCCGAAATACCAGCAAATATTTTTTCACCCAAACTTGATGATACTTGGTGGTAATGATCAGTACACAAATCCCAATTGGCTCACCAAATTTTTTCTTCTAGTTTGAGGCTTTCGTCTACAGTAGCAGTTTTTATATTTAGTTTCCCTCTGTTCTCTCCTATATAGATAGATGAATTTGGAACTCTAAATCCAACATGGTTTGTAGTAGCTCTTTGTAACTTGACAAAATAAAGGAGTTCTGAGTTTTGTCTCTATGTTTGTTTCCTCTTCAAGTAGCCCTAGGCGCAGACTGTGGAAAAGCACGTTCATTGAGAGGGGTTGCCAAGCTTCTAAGAAATAACGAGTTTCCCAAGTACCAGCAAATATTTTTTCACCCAATCTTGATGATACTGGTTGCTAATGATCAGTACACAAACCCCACTTGGCTCACCAAATTGTGTCCTTCTAGGTTGAAGCGTTCGCCTACAGTAGAAGATTTTATATTTAGGTTTCCCTCTGTTCTCTCCTATATAGATATATGAATTTGGAACTCTAAATCCAACATGGTTTGTAGTAGCTCTTTGAAACTTGTCAAAATAAAGGAGTTCTCAGTTTTGTCTCTATGGTTTGTTTCCTCTTCAAGTAGCCCTAGGCAAAGACTGTGGAAAAGCACTTTCATTGAGAGAGTTTGCCAAGCTTCTAAGAAATTACAAGTTTCCGAAATACCAGCAAATATTTTTTCACCCAAACTTGATGATACTTGGTGGTAATGATCAGTACACAAATCCCACTTGGCTCACCAAATTTTGTTCTTCTAGGTTGAAGCATTCGTCTACAGTAGCAGTTTTTATATTTAGGTTTCTCTCTGTTCTCTCCTATATAGAGAGATGAATTTGGAACTCTAAATCCAACATGGATTGTAGTAGCTCTTTGAAACTTGACAAAATAAAGGAGTTCTGAGTTTTGTCTCTATGGTTTGTTTCCTCTTCAAGTAGCCCTAGGCACAGACTGTGGAAAAGCACTTTCATTGAGAGGGGTTGCCAAGCTTCTAAGGAATAACGAGTTTCCGAAATACCAGCAAATATTTTTTCAACCAATCTTGATGATACTTGATGGTAATGATCAGTACACAGATCCCACTTGGCTCACCAAATTTGGTTCTTCTAGGTTGAAGCGTTCGTCTACAGTAGCAGTTTTTATATTTAGGTTTCTCTCTGTTCTCTCCTATATAGATAGATGAATTTGGAACTCTAAATCCAACATGGATTGTAGTAGCTCTTTGAAACTTGACAAAATAAAGGAGTTCTGAGTTTTGTCTCTATGGTTTGTTTCCTCTTCAAGTAGCCCTAGGCGCAGACTCTGGAAAAGCACTTTCATTGAGAGGGGTTGCCAAGCTTCTAAGAAATAACGAGTATCCGAAGTACCAGCAAATATTTTTTCACCCAATCTTGATGATACTGGTTGCTAATGATCAGTACACAAATCCCACTTGGGTCACCAAATTGTGTTCTTCTAGGTTGAAGCGTTCGCCTACAGTAGAAGTTTTTATATTTAGGTTTCCCTCTGTTCTCTCATATATAGATATATGAATTTGTAACTCTAAATCCAACATGGTTTGTAGTAGCTCTTTGAAACTTGACAAAATAAAGGAGTTCTAAGTTTTGTCTCTATGGTTTGTTTCCTCTTCAAGTAGCCCTAGGCACAGACTGTGGAAAAGCACTTTCGTTGAGAGGGGTTGCCAAGCTTCTAAGACATTACGAGTTTCCGAAATACCAGCAAATATTTTTTCACCCAATCTTGATGATACTTGGTGGTAATGATCAGCACACAAATCCCACTTGGCTCACCAAATTTTGTTCTTCTAGGTTGAAGCGTTCGTCTACAGTAGCAGTTTTTATATTTAGGTTTCCCTGTGTTCTCTCCTATATAGATAGATGAATTTGGAACTCTAAATCCAACATGGTTTGTAGTAGCTCTTTGAAACTTGACAAAATAAAGGAGTTCTCAGTTTTGTCTCTATGGTTTGTTTCCTCTTCAAGTAGCCCTAGGCACAGTCTGTGGAAAAGCACTTTCATTGAGAGGGGTTGCCAAGCTTCTAAGAAATTACGAGTTTCCGAAATACCAGCAAATATTTTTTCACCCAATCTTGATGATACTTCGTGGTAATGATCAGTACACAAATCCCACTTGGCTCACCAAATTTTGTTCTTCTAGGTTGAACCGTTCGTCTACATTAGCAGTTTTTATATTTAGGTTTCCCTCTGTTCTCTCCTATATAGATAGATGATTTTGGAACTCTAAATCCAACATGGTTTGTAGTAGCTCTTTGAAACTTGACAAAATGAAGGAGTTTTCAGTTTTCTCTCTATGGTTTGTTTCCTCTTCAAGTAGCCCTAGGCACAGACTGTGGAAATGTACTTTCATTGAGATGGGTTGAGAAGCTTCTAAGAAATAACGAGTTTCCGAAATACCAGCAAATATTTTTTCACCCAATCTTGATGATACTTGGTGGTAATGATCAGGACACAAATCCCACTTGGCTCACCCAATTTTGTTCTTCTAGGTTGAAGTGTTCGTCTACAGTAGCAGTTTTTATATTTAGGTTTCCCACTGTTCTCTAATATATAGATAGTTGATTTTGGAACTCTAAATCCAACATGGTTTGTAGTAGCTCTTTGAAACTTGACAAAATGAAGGAGTTCTCTGTTTTCTCTCTATGGTTTGTTTCCTCTTCAAGTAGCCCTAGGCACAGACTGTGGAAATGTACTTTCATTGAGATGAGTTGAGAAGCTTCTAAGAAATAACGAGTTTCCGAAATACCAGCAAATATTTTTTCACCCAAACTTGATGATACTTGGTGGTAATGATCAGTACACAAATCCCAATTGGCTCACCAAATTTTGTTCTTCTTGTTTGAGGCTTTCGTCTACAGTAGCAGTTTTTATATTTAGTTTTTCTCTGTTCTCTCCTATATAGATAGATGAATTTGGACCTCTAAATCCAACATGGTTTGTAGTAGCTCTTTGAAACTTGATAAAAGAAAAAAGTTCTCAGTTTTGTCTGTATGGTTTGTTTCCTCTTCAAGTAGTCCTAGGCACAGACTGTGGAAAGCACTTTCACTGAGATGGGTTGCCAAGCTTCTAAGAAATAATGAGTTTCCGAAATACCAGCAAATATTTTTTCACAGAATCTTGATGATACTTGTTGCTAATGATCAGTACACAAATCCCACTTGGCTCACCAAATTTTGTTCTTCTAGGTTGATGCATTCGTCTACAGTAGCAGTTTTTATAGTGAGGTTTCCCTCTGTTCTCTCATATATAGATGGATGAATTTGGAACTCTAAATCCAACATGGTTTGTAGTAGCTCCTTGAAACTTGAAAAAATAAAGGAGTTCTCAGTTTTGTCTCTATGGTTTGTTTCCTCTTCAAGTAGCCTTTGGCACAGACTGTGGAAAAGCACTTTCATTGAGAGAGGTTGCCAAGCTTCTAAGACATTACGAGTTTCCGAAATACCAGCAAATATTTTTTCACCCAATCTTGATGATACTTGGTGGTAATGATCAGCACACAAATCCCACTTGTCTCACCAAATTTTGTTCTTCTAGGTTGAAGCGTTCGTCTACAGTAGCAGTTTTTATATTTAGGTTTCCCTCTGTTCTCTCCTATATAGATAGATGAATTTGGAACTCTAAATCCAACATGGTTTGTAGTAGCTCTTTGAAACTTGACAAAATAAAGGAGTTCTCAGTTTTGTCTCTATGGTTTGTTTCCTCTTCAAGTAGCCCTAGGCACAGTCTGTGGAAAAGCACTTTCATTGAGAGGGGTTGCCAAGCTTCTAAGAAATTACGAGTTTCCGAAATACCAGCAAATATTTTTTCAGCCAATCTTGATGATACTTGGTGGTAATGATCAGCACACAAATCCCAATTGGCTCACCAAATTTTTTCTTCTAGTTTGAGGCTTTCGTCTACAGTAGCAGTTTTTATATTTAGTTTCCCTCTGTTCTCTCCTATATAGATAGATGAATTTGGAACTCTAAATCCAACATGGTTTGTAGTAGCTCTTTGAAACTTGATAAAATTAAAAAGTTCTCAGTTTTGTCTCTATGGTTTGTTTCCTCTTCAAGTAGTCCTAGGCACAGACTGTGGAAAGCACTTTCACTGAGATGGGTTGCCAAGCTTCTAAGAAATAACGAGTTTCCCAAATACCAGCAAATATTTTTTCACAGAATCTTGATGATACTTGGTGGTAATGATCAGTACACAAATCCCACTTGGCTCACCAAATTTTGTTCTTCTAGTTTGAGGCTTTCGTCTACAGTAGCAGTTTTTATATTTTGTTTCCCTCTGTTTTCTCCAATATACATAGATGAATTTGGAACTCTAAATCCAACATGGTTTGTAGTAGCTCTTTGAAACTTGGTAAAATAAAATAGTTCTCAGTTTTGTCTCTATGGTTTGTTTCCTCTTCAAGTAGTCCTAGGCACAGACTGTGGAAAGCACTTTCACTGAGATGGGTTGCCATGCTTCTAAGAAATAACGAGTTTCCGAAATACCAGCAAATATTTTTTCACCCAATCTTGATGATACTTGGTGGTAATGATCAGCACACAAATCCCACTTGGCTCACCAAATTTTGTTCTTCTAGGTTGAAGCGTTCGTCTACAGTAGCCGTTTTTATATTTAGGTTTCCCTCTGTTCTCTCCTATATAGATAGATGATTTTGGAACTCTAAATCCAACATGGTTTGTAGTAGCTCTTTGAAACTTGACAAAATGAAGGAGTTTTCAGTTTTCTCTCTATGGTTTGTTTCCTCTTCAAGTAGCCCTATGCACAGACTGTGGAAATGTACTTTCATTGAGATGGGTTGAGAAGCTTCTAAGAAATAACGAGTTTCCGAAATACCAGCAAATATTTTTTCACCCAATCTTGATGATACTTGGTGGTAATGATCAGGACACAAATCCCACTTGGCTCACCAAATTTTGTTCTTCTAGGTTGAAGCGTTCGTCTACAGTAGCAGTTTTTATATTTAGGTTTCCCTCTTCTCTCCTATATAAATAGATGAATTTGAAACTCTAAATCCAACATGGTTTATAGTAGCTCTTTGAAACTTGACAAAATAAAGGAGTTCTAGTTTTGTCTCTATGGTTTGTTTCCTCTTCCAGTAGCCCTAGACACAGACTGTGGAAATGTACTTTCATTGAGATGGGTTGAGAAGCTTCTAAGAAATAACGAGTTTCCGAAATACCAGCAAATATTTTTTCACCCAAACTTGATGATACTTGGTGGTAAGGATCAGTACACAAATCCCACTTGGCTCACCAAATTTTGTTCTTCTAGTTTGAAGCTTTCATCTACAGTAGCAATTTTTATATTTAGTTTCCCTCTGTTCTCTCCTATATAGATAGATGAATTTGGAACTCTAAATCCAACATGGTTTGTAGTAGCTCTTTGAAACTTGACAAAATGAAGGAGTTCTCAGTTTTCTCTCTATGGTTTGTTTCCTCTTCAAGTAGCCCTAGGCACAGACTGTGGAAGTGTACTTTCATTGAGATGAGTTGAGAATCTTCTAAGAAATAACGAGTTTCTGAAATACCAGCAAATATTTTTTCACCCAAACTTGATGATACTTGGTGGTAATGATCAGTACACAAATCCCAATTGGCTCACCAAATTTTTTCTTCTAGTTTGAGGCTTTCGTCTACAGTAGCAGTTTTTATATTTAGTTTCCCTCTGTTCTCTCCTATATAGATATAGGAATTTGGAACTCTAAATCCAACATGGTTTGTAGTAGCTCTTTGAAACTTGATAAAATTAAAAAGTTCTCAGTTTTGTCTCTATGGTTTGTTTCCTCTTCAAGTAGTCCTAGGCACAGACTGTGGAAAGCACTTTCACTGAGATGGGTTGCCAAGCTTCTAAGAAATAACGAGTTTCCGAAATACAGGCAAATATTTTTTCACAGAATCTTGATGATACTTAGTGGTAATGATCAGTACACAAATCCCACTTGGCTCACCAAATTTTGTTCTTCTAGTTTGAGGCTTTCGTCTACAGTAGCAGTTTTTATATTTTGTTTACCTCTGTTTTCTCCTATATACATAGATGAATTTATAACTCTAAATCCAACATGGTTTGTAGTAGCTCTTTGAAACTTGGTAAAATAAAAACGTTCTCAGTTTTGTCTCTATGGTTTGTTTCCTCTTCAAGTAGTCCTAGGCACAGACTGTGGAAAGCACTTTCACTGAGATGGGTTGCCAAGCTTCTAAGAAATAACGAGTTTCCGAAATACCAGCAAATATTTTTTCACCCAATCTTGATGATACTTGGTGGTAATGATCAGCACACAAATCCCACTTGGCTCACCAAATTTTGTTCTTCTAGGTTGAAGCGTTCGTCTACAGTAGCAGTTTTTATATTTAGGTTTCCCTCTGTTCTCTCCTATATAGATATATGAATTTGTAACTCTAAATCCAACATGGTTTGTAGTAGCTCTTTGAAACTTGACAAAATAAAGGAGTTCTCAGTTTTGTCTCTATGGTTTGTTTCCTCTTCAAGTAGCCCTAGGCACAGTCTGTGGAAAAGCACTTTCATTGAGAGGGGTTGCCAAGCTTCTAAGAAATTACGAGTTTCCGAAATACCAGCAAATATTTTTTCACCCAATCTTGATGATACTTGGTGGTAATGATCAGTACACAAATCCCACTTGGCTCACCAAATTTTGTTCTTCTAGGTTGAAGCGTTCGTCTACAGTAGCAGTTTTTATATTTAGGTTTCCCTCTGTTCTCTCCTATATAGATAGATGAATTTGGAACTCTAAATCCAACATGGTTTGTAGTAGCTCTTTGAAACTTGACAAAATAAAGGAGTTCTCAGTTTTGTCTCTATGGTTTGTTTCCTCTTCAAGTAGCCCTAGGCACAGTCTGTGGAAAAGCACTTTCATTGAGAGGGGTTGCCAAGCTTCTAAGAAATTACGAGTTTCCGAAATACCAGCAAATATTTTTTCACCCAATCTTGATGATACTTGGTGGTAATGATCAGCACACAAATCCCAATTGGCTCACCAAATTTTTTCTTCTAGTTTGAGGCTTTCGTCTACAGTAGCAGTTTTTATATTTAGTTTCCCTCTGTTCTCTCCTATATAGATAGATGAATTTGGAACTCTAAATCCAACATGGTTTGTAGTAGCTCTTTGAAACTTGATAAAATTAAAAAGTTCTCAGTTTTGTCTCTATGGTTTGTTTCCTCTTCAAGTAGTCCTAGGCACAGACTGTGGAAAGCACTTTCACTGAGATGGGTTGCCAAGCTTCTAAGAAATAACGAGTTTCCCAAATACCAGCAAATATTTTTTCACAGAATCTTGATGATACTTGGTGGTAATGATCAGTACACAAATCCCACTTGTCTCACCAAATTTTGTTCTTCTAGTTTGAGGCTTTCGTCTACAGTAGCAGTTTTTATATTTTGTTTCCCTCTGTTTTCTCCTATATACATAGATGAATTTGGAACTCTAAATCCAACATGGTTTGTAGTAGCTCTTTGAAACTTGGTAAAATAAAAATTTCTCAGTTTTGTCTCTATGGTTTGTTTCCTCTTCAAGTAGTCCTAGGCACAGACTGTGGAAAGCACTTTCACTGAGATGGGTTGCCAAGCTTCTAAGAAATAACGAGTTTCCGAAATACCAGCAAATATTTTTTCACCCAATCTTGATGATACTTGGTGGTAATGATCAGCACACAAATCCCACTTGGCTCACCAAATTTTGTTCTTCTATGTTGAAGCGTTCGTCTACAGTAGCAGTTTTTATATTTAGGTTTCCCTCTGTTCTCTCCTATATAGATATATGAATTTGTAACTCTAAATCCAACATGGTTTGTAGTAGCTCTTTGAAACTTGACAAAATAAAGGAGTTCTCTGTTTTGTCTCTATGGTTTGTTTCCTCTTCAAGTAGCCCTAGGCACAGCCTGTGGAAAAGCACTTTCATTGAGAGGGGTTGCCAAGCTTCTAAGAAATTACGAGTTTCCGAAATACCAGCAAATATTTTTTCACCGAATCTTGATGATACTTGGTGGTAATGATCAGTACACAAATCCCACTTGGCTCACCAAATTTTGTTCTTCTAGGTTGAAGCGTTCGTCTACAGTAGCAGTTTTTATATTTAGGTTTCCCTCTGTTCTCTCCTATATAGATAGATGAATTTGGAACTCTAAATCCAACATGGTTTGTAGTAGCTCTTTGAAACTTGACAAAATAAAGGAGTTCTCAGTTTTGTCTCTATGGTTTGTTTCCTCTTCAAGTAGCCCTAGGCACAGTCTGTGGAAAAGCACTTTCATTGAGAGGGGTTGCCAAGCTTCTAAGAAATTACGAGTTTCCGAAATACCAGCAAATATTTTTTCACCCAATCTTGATGATACTTGGTGGTAATGATCAGCACACAAATCCCAATTGGCTCACCAAATTTTTTCTTCTAGTTTGAGGCTTTCGTCTACAGTAGCAGTTTTTATATTTAGTTTCCCTCTGTTCTCTCCTATATAGATAGATGAATTTGGAACTCTAAATCCAACATGGTTTGTAGTAGCTCTTTGAAACTTGATAAAATTAAAAAGTTCTCAGTTTTGTCTCTATGGTTTGTTTCCTCTTCAAGTAGTCCTAGGCACAGACTGTGGAAAGCACTTTCACTGAGATGGGTTGCCAAGCTTCTAAGAAATAACGAGTTTCCCAAATACCAGCAAATATTTTTTCACAGAATCTTGATGATACTTGGTGGTAATGATCAGTACACAAATCCCACTTGGCTCACCAAATTTTGTTCTTCTAGGTTGAAGCGTTCGTCTACAGTAGCAGTTTTTATATTTAGGTTTCCCTCTGTTCTCTCCTATATAGATAGATGATTTTGGAACTCTAAATCCAACATGGTTTGTAGTAGCTCTTTGAAACTTGACAAAATGAAGGAGTTCTCAGTTTTCTCTCTATGGTTTGTTTCCTCTTCAAGTAGCCCTAGGCACAGACTGTGGAAATGTACTTTCATTGAGATGGGTTGAGAAACTTCTAAAAATAACGAGTTTCCGAAATACCAGCAAATATTTTTTCACCCAATGTTGATGATACTTGGTGGTAATGATCAGGACACAAATCCCACTTGGCTCACCAAATTTTGTTCTTCTAGTTTGATGCGTTCGTCTACAGTAGCAGTTTTTATAGTTAGGTTTCCCTCTGTTCTCTCATATATAGATAGTTGAATTTGGAACTCTAAATACAACATGGTTTGTAGTATCTCCTTGAAACTTGAAAAAATAAAGGAGTTCTCAGTTTTGTCTCTATGGTTTGTTTCCTCTTCAAGTAGCCCTATGCACAGACTGTGGAAAAGCACTTTCATTGAGAGGGGTTGCCAAGCTTCTACGAAATTCCGATTTTTCGAAATACCAGCAAAAATTTTCTCACCCAATCTTGATGATTCTTGATGATAATGATCAGTACACAAATCCCACTTGGCTCACCAAATTTTGTACTTCTAGGTTCAAGCGTTCGTCTACAGTAGCAGTTTTTATATTTTGTTTCCCTCTGTTCTCTCCTATATAAATAGATGAATTTTAACTCTAAATCCAACATAGTTTATAGTAGCTCTTTGAAACTTGACAAAATAAAGGAGTTCTCAGTTTTGTCTCTATGGTTTGTTTCCTCTTCCAGTAGCCCTAGGCACAGACTGTGGAAAAGCACTTTCATTGAGAGGGGTTGCCAAGCTTCTAAGAAATAACGAGTTTCCGAAATACCAGCAAATATTTTTTACCCAATCTTGATGATACTTGGTGGTAATGATCAGTACACAAATCCCACTTGGCTCACCAAATTTTGTTCTTCTAGGTTGAAGCGTTCGTCTACAGTAGAAGTTTTTATATTTAGGTTTCCCTCTGTTCTCTCCTATATAGATAGTTGATTTTGGAACTCTAAATCCAACATGGTTTGTAGTAGCTCTTTGAAACTTGACAAAATGAAGGAGTTCTCAGTTTTCTCTCTATGGTTTGTTTCCTCTTCAAGTAGCCCTAGGCACAGACTGTGGAAATGTACTTTCATTGAGATGAGTTGAGAAGCTTCTAAGAAATAACGAGTTTCCGAAATACCAGCAAATATTTTTTCACCCAAACTTGATGATACTTGGTGGTAATGATCAGTACACAAATCCCAATTGGCTCACCAAATTTTGTTCTTCTAGTTTGAGGCTTTCGTCTACAGTAGCAGTTTTATATTTAGTTTCCCTCTGTTCTCTCCTATATAGATAGATGAATTTGGAACTCTAAATCCAACATGGTTTGTAGTAGCTCTTTGAAACTTGATAAAATTAAAAAGTACTCAGTTTTGTCTCTATGGTTTGTTTCCTCTTCAAGTAGTCCTAGGCACAGACTGTGGAAAGCACTTTCACTGAGATGGGTTTCCAAGCTTCTAAGAAATAACGAGTTTCCGAAATACCAGCAAATATTTTTTCACAGAATCTTGATGATACTTCTTGGTAATGATCAGTACACAAATCCCACTTGGCTCACCAAATTTTGTTCTTCTAGTTTGAGGCTTTCGTCTACAGTAGCAGTTTTTATATTTTGTTTCCCTCTGTTTTCTCCTATATACATAGATGAATTTGGAACTCTAAATCCAACATGGTTTGTAGTAGCTCTTTGAAACTTGGTAAAATAAAAAAGTTCTCAGTTTTGTCTCTATTGTTTGTTTCCTCTTCAAGTAGTCCTAGGCACAGACTGTGGAAAGCACTTTCACTGAGATGGGTTGCCAAGCTTCTAAAAAATAACGAGTTTCCGAAATACCAGCAAATATTTTTTCACCCAATCTTGATGATACTTGGTGGTAATGATCAGTACACAAATCCCACTTGGCTCACCAAATTTTGTTCTTCTAGGTTGAAGCGTTCGTCTACAGTAGCAGTTTTTATATTTAGGTTTCCCTCTGTTCTCTCCTATATAGATAGATGATTTTGGAACTCTAAATCCAACATGGTTTGTAGTAGCTCTTTGAAACTTGACAAAATGAAGGAGTTCTCAGTTTTCTCTCTATGGTTTGTTTCCTCTTCAAGTAGCCCTAGGCACAGACTGTGGAAATGTACTTTCATTGAGATGGGTTGAGAAGCTTCTAAGAAATAACGAGTTTCCGAAATACCAGCAAATATTTTTTCACCCAATCTTGATGATACTTGGTGGTAATGATCAGGACACAAATCCCACTTGGCTCACCAAATTTTGTTCTTCTAGGTTGAAGTGTTCGTCTACAGTAGCAGTTTTTATATTTAGGTTTCCCTCTGTTCTCTCCTATATAGATAGTTGATTTTGGAACTCTAAATCCAACATGGTTTGTAGTAGCTCTTTGAAACTTGACAAAATGAAGGAGTTCTCAGTTTTCTCTCTATGGTTTGTTTCCTCTTCAAGTAGCTCTAGGCACAGACTGTGGAAATGTACTTTCATTGAGATGAGTTGAGAAGCTTCTAAGAAATAACGAGTTTCCGAAATACCAGCAAATATTTTTTCACCCAAACTTGATGATACTTGGTGGTAATGATCAGTACACAAATCCCAATTGGCTCACCAAATTTTGTTCTTCTAGTTTGAGGCTTTCGTCTACAGTAGCAGTTTTTATATTTAGTTTCCCTCTGTTCTCTCCTATATAGATAGATGAATTTGGACGTCTAAATCCAACATGGTTTGTAGTAGCTCTTTGAAACTTGATAAAATAAAAAAGTTCTCAGTTTTGTCTGTATGGTTTGTTTCCTCTTCAAGTAGTCCTAGGCACAGACTGTGGAAAGCACTTTCACTGAGATGGGTTGCCAAGCTTCTAAGAAATAACGAGTTTCCGAAATACCAGCAAATATTTTTTCACCCAATCTTGATGATACTTGTTGCTAATGATCAGTACACAAATCCCACTTGGCTCACCAAATTTTGTTCTTAGGTTGATGCATTCGTCTACAGTAGCAGTTTTTATAGTGAGGTTTCCCTCTGTTCTCTCATATATAGATGGATGAATTTGGAACTCTAAATCCAACATGGTTTGTAGTAGCTCCTTGAAACTTGAAAAAATAAAGGAGTTCTCAGTTTTGTCTCTATGGTTTGTTTCCTCTTCAAGTAGCCTTTGGCACAGACTGTGGAAAAGCACTTTCATTGAGAGAGGTTGCCAAGCTTCTAAGACATTACTAGTTTCCGAAATACCAGCAAATATTTTTTCACCCAATCTTGATGATACTTGGTGGTAATGATCAGCACACAAATCCCACTTGTCTCACCAAATTTTGTTCTTCTAGGTTGAAGCGTTCGTCTACAGTAGCAGTTTTTATATTTAGGTTTCCCTCTGTTCTCTCCTATATAGATAGATGAATTTGGAACTCTAAATCCAACATGGTTTGTAGTAGCTCTTTGAAACTTGACAAAATAAAGGAGTTCTCAGTTTTGTCTCTATGGTTTGTTTCCTCTTCAAGTAGCCCTAGGCACAGTCTGTGGAAAAGCACTTTCATTGAGAGGGGTTGCCAAGCTTCTAAGAAATTACGAGTTTCCGAAATACCAGCAAATATTTTTTCACCCAATCTTGATGATACTTGGTGGTAATGATCAGTACACAAATCCCACTTGGCTCACCAAATTTTGTTCTTCTAGGTTGAAGCGTTCGTCTACAGTAGCAGTTTTTATATTTAGGTTTCCCTCTGTTCTCTCCTATATAGATAGATGATTTTGGAACTCTAAATCCAACATGGTTTGTAGTAGCTCTTTGAAACTTGACAAATTGAAGGAGTTTTCAGTTTTCTCTCTATGGTTTGTTTCCTCTTCAAGTAGCCCTATGCACAGACTGTGGAAATGTACTTTCATTGAGATGGGTTGAGAAGCTTCTAAGAAATAACGAGTTTCCGAAATACCAGCAAATATTTTTTCACCCAATCTTGATGATACTTGGTGGTAATGATCAGGACACAAATCCCACTTGGCTCACCAAATTTTGTTCTTCTAGGTTGAAGCGTTCGTTCACAGTAGCAGTTTTTATATTTAGGTTTCCCTCTTCTCTCCTATATAAATAGATGAATTTGAAACTCTAAATCCAACATGTTTTATAGTAGCTCTTTGAAACTTGACAAAATAAAGGAGTTCTCAGTTTTGTCTCTATGGTTTGTTTCCTCTTCCAGTAGCCCTAGACACAGACTGTGGAAATGTACTTTCATTGAGATGGGTTGAGAAGCTTCTAAGAAATAACGAGTTTCCGAAATACCAGCAAATATTTTTTCACCCAAACTTGATGATACTTGGTGGTAAGGATCAGTACACAAATCCCACTTGGCTCACCAAATTTTGTTCTTCTAGTTTGAAGCTTTCATCTACAGTAGCAATTTTTATATTTAGTTTCCCTCTGTTCTCTCCTATATAGATAGATGAATTTGGAACTCTAAATCCAACAGGGTTTGTAGTAGCTCTTTGAAACTTGACAAAATGAAGGAGTTCTCAGTTTTCTCTCTATGGTTTGTTTCCTCTTCAAGTAGCCCTAGGCACAGACTGTGGAAATGTACTTTCATTGAGATGAGTTGAGAAGCTTCTAAGAAATAACGAGTTTCCGAAATACCAGCAAATATTTTTTCACCCAAACTTGATGATACTTGGTGGTAATGATCAGTACACAAATCCCAATTGGCTCACCAAATTTTTTCTTCTAGTTTGAGGCTTTCGTCTACAGTAGCAGTTTTTATATTTTGTTTCCCTCTGTTCTCTCCTATATAAATAGATGAATTTGGAACTCTAAATCCAACATAGTTTATAGTAGCTCTTTGAAACTTGAAAAAATAAAGGAGTTCTCAGTTTTGTCTCTATGGTTTGTTTCCTCTTCCAGTAGCCCTAGGCACAGACTGTGGAAAAGCACTTTCATTGAGAGGGGTTACCAAGCTTCTAAGAAATAACGAGTTTCCGAAATACCAGCAAATATTTTTTACCCAATCTTGATGATACTTGGTGGTAATGATCAGTACACAAATCCCACTTGGCTCACCAAATTTTGTTCTTCTAGGTTGAAGTGTTCGTCTACAGTAGCAGTTTTTATATTTAGGTTTCCCTCTGTTCTCTCCTATATAGATAGTTGATTTTGGAACTCTAAATCCAACATGGTTTGTAGTAGCTCTTTGAAACTTGACAAAATGAAGGAGTTCTCAGTTTTCTCTCTATGGTTTGTTTCCTCTTCAAGTAGCCCTAGGCACTGACTGTGGAAAAGCGCTTTCATTGAGAGGGGTTGCCAATCTTCTAAGAAATTACGAGTTTCCGAAATATCAGCAAATATTTTTTCACCCAAACTTGATGGTACTTGGTGGTAATGATCAGTACACAAATCCCACTTGGCTCACCAAATTTTGTGCTTCTAGGTTGATCCGTTCGTCTACAGTAGCAGTTTTTATAGTTAGGTTTCCCTCTGTTCTCTCATATATAGATAGATGAATTTGGAACACTAAATCCAACATGGTTTGTAGTAGCTCCTTGAAACTTGAAAAAATAAAGGAGTTCTCAGTTTTGTCTCTATGGTTTGTTTCCTCTTCAAGTAGCCCTAGGCACAGACTGTCTAAAAGCACTTTCATTGAGAGGGGTTGCCAAGCTTCTAAGAAATTACGAGTTTCCGAATTACCAGCAAATATTTTTTCACCCAATCTTGATGATACTTGGTGGTTATGATCAGTACACAAATCCCACTTGGCTCACCAAATTTTGTACTTCTAGGTTGAAGCTTACGTCTACAGTAGCAGTTTTTATATTTAGGTTTCCCTCTGTTCTCTCCAAATAAATACATGAATTTTTAACTCTAAATCCAACATGGTTTATAGTAGCTCTTTGAAACTTGACAAAATAAAGGACTTCTCAGTTTTGTCTCTATGGTTTGTTTCCTCTTCCAGTAGCCCTAGGCACTGACTGTGGAAAAGCGCTTTCATTGAGAGGGGTTGCCAATCTTCTAAGAAATTACGAGTTTCCGAAATACCAGCAAATATTTTTTCACCCTATCTTGATGATACTTGGTGGTAATTATCAGTACACAAATCCCACTTGGCTCAGGAAATTTTGTTCTTCTAGGTTGAAGCGTTCGTCTACAGTAGCAGTTTTT